>NW_027443252.1:0-52472 GCF_048569485.1 Anomaloglossus baeobatrachus | reverse complement strand
AGATGATATTTAATAAAATAAGTAGAAATCCACTAAAAGTTTTGTTTGGTTATCTTGCAATCCCGAGATAATCGTCTCCATGCTCCAAATCCATTTTAAAGCCATTTTTAAGGCATTTCGCGCATACATGAAATGAACACATTTTTCTCCAAAACTATAACAGATGCAAGCTTGTCCTGTTTGGTGGAGATAATATTTAATAAAATAAGTAGAAATCTACTAAAAGTTTCGTTTGTTTATATTGCCATCCTGAGATAATCGTCTCCATGCTCCAAATCCATTTTAAAGCCATTTCAAAGGCATTTTGCGCATACATGAAATGAACACATTTTTCTCCAAAACTATAACACATGCAAGCTTGTCCTGTTTGGTGGAGATGATATTTAATAAAATAAGTAGAAATCCACTAAAAGTTTTGTTTGGTTATCTTGCAATCCCGAGATAATCGTCTCCATGCTCCAAATCCATTTTAAAGCCATTTTTAAGGCATTTCGCGCATACATGAAATGAACACATTTTTCTCTAAAACTATAACAGATGCAAGCTTGTCCTGTTTGGTGGAGATGATATTTAATAAAATAAGTAGAAATCCACTAAAAGTTTTGTTTGATTATCTTGCAATCCCGAGATAATCGTCTCCATGCTCCAAATCCATTTTAAAGCCATTTTTAAGGCATTTCGCGCATACATGAAATGAACACATTTTTCTCCAAAACTATAACAGATGCAAGCTTGTCCTGTTTGGTGGAGATGATATTTAATAAAATAAGTAGAAATCCACTAAAAGTTTTGTTTGGTTATCTTGCAATCCCGAGATAATCGTCTCCATGCTCCAAATCCATTTTAAAGCCATTTTTAAGGCATTTCGCGCATACATGAAATGAACACATTTTTCTCCAAAACTATAACAGATGCAAGCTTGTCCTGTTTGGTGGAGATGATATTTAATAAAATAAGTAGAAATCCACTAAAAGTTTTGTTTGGTTATCTTGCAATCCCGAGATAATCGTCTCCATGCTCCAAATCCATTTTAAAGCCATTTCAAAGGCATTTTGCGCATACATGAAATGAACACATTTTTCTCCAAAACTATAACACATGCAAGCTTGTCCTGTTTGGTGGAGATGATATTTAATAAAATAAGTAGAAATCCACTAAAAGTTTTGTTTGGTTATCTTGCAATCCCGAGATAATCGTCTCCATGCTCCAAATCCATTTTAAAGCCATTTTTAAGGCATTTCGCGCATACATGAAATGAACACATTTTTCTCCAAAACTATAACAGATGCAAGCTTGTCCTGTTTGGTGGAGATGATATTTAATAAAATAAGTAGAAATCCACTAAAAGTTTTGTTTGGTTATCTTGCAATCCCGAGATAATCGTCTCCATGCTCCAAATCCATTTTAAAGCCATTTTTAAGGCATTTCGCGCATACATGAAATGAACACATTTTTCTCCAAAACTATAACAGATGCAAGCTTGTCCTGTTTGGTGGAGATGATATTTAATAAAATAAGTAGAAATTTACTAAAAGTTTTGTTTGGTTATCTTGCAATCCCGAGATAATCGTCTCCATGCTCCAAATCCATTTTAAAGCCATTTTTAAGGCATTTCGCGCATACATGAAATGAACACATTTTTCTCCAAAACTATAACAGATGCAAGCTTGTCCTGTTTGGTGGAGATGATATTTAATAAAATAAGTAGAAATCCACTAAAAGTTTTGTTTGGTTATCTTGCAATCCCGAGATAATCGTCTCCATGCTCCAAATCCATTTTAAAGCCATTTCAAAGGCATTTTGCGCATACATGAAATGAACACATTTTTCTCCAAAACTATAACACATGCAAGCTTGTCCTGTTTGGTGGAGATGATATTTAATAAAATAAGTAGAAAACCACTAAAAGTTTTGTTTGGTTATCTTGCAATCCCGAGATAATCGTCTCCATGCTCCAAATCCATTTTAAAGCCATTTTTAAGGCATTTCGCGCATACATGAAATGAACACATTTTTCTCCAAAACTATAACAGATGCAAGCTTGTCCTGTTTGGTGGAGATGATATTTAATAAAATAAGTAGAAATCCACTAAAAGTTTTGTTTGGTTATCTTGCAATCCCGAGATAATCGTCTCCATGCTCCAAATCCATTTTAAAGCCATTTCAAAGGCATTTTGCGCATACATGAAATGAACACATTTTTCTCCAAAACTATAACACATGCAAGCTTGTCCTGTTTGGTGGAGATGATATTTAATAAAATAAGTAGAAATCCACTAAAAGTTTTGTTTGGTTATCTTGCAATCCCGAGATAATCGTCTCCATGCTCCAAATCCATTTTAAAGCCATTTTTAAGGCATTTCGCGCATACATGAAATGAACACATTTTTCTCCAAAACTATAACAGATGCAAGCTTGTCCTGTTTGGTGGAGATGATATTTAATAAAATAAGTAGAAATCCACTAAAAGTTTTGTTTGGTTATCTTGCAATCCCGAGATAATCGTCTCCATGCTCCAAATCCATTTTAAAGCCATTTTTAAGGCATTTCGCGCATACATGAAATGAACACATTTTTCTCCAAAACTATAACAGATGCAAGCTTGTCCTGTTTGGTGGAGATGATATTTAATAAAATAAGTAGAAATCCACTAAAAGTTTTGTTTGGTTATCTTGCAATCCCGAGATAATCGTCTCCATGCTCCAAATCCATTTTAAAGCCATTTTTAAGGCATTTCGCGCATACATGAAATGAACACATTTTTCTCCAAAACTATAACAGATGCAAGCTTGTCCTGTTTGGTGGAGATGATATTTAATAAAATAAGTAGAAATCCACTAAAAGTTTTGTTTGGTTATATTGCAATCCCGAGATAATCGTCTTCATGCTCCAAATCCATTTTAAAGCCATTTTTAAGGCATTTCGCGCATACATGAAATGAACACATTTTTCTCCAAAACTATAACAGATGCAAGCTTGTCCTGTTTGGTGGAGATGATATTTAATAAAATAAGTAGAAATCCACTAAAAGTTTTGTTTGGTTATCTTGCAATCCCGAGATAATCGTCTCCATGCTCCAAATCCATTTTAAAGCCATTTTTAAGGCATTTCGCGCATACATGAAATGAACACATTTTTCTCCAAAACTATAACAGATGCAAGCTTGTCCTGTTTGGTGGAGATAATATTTAATAAAATAAGTAGAAATCTACTAAAAGTTTCGTTTGTTTATATTGCCATCCTGAGATAATCGTCTCCATGCTCCAAATCCATTTTAAAGCCATTTCAAAGGCATTTTGCGCATACATGAAATGAACACATTTTTCTCCAAAACTATAACACATGCAAGCTTGTCCTGTTTGGTGGAGATGATATTTAATAAAATAAGTAGAAATCCACTAAAAGTTTTGTTTGGTTATCTTGCAATCCCGAGATAATCGTCTCCATGCTCCAAATCCATTTTAAAGCCATTTTTAAGGCATTTCGCGCATACATGAAATGAACACATTTTTCTCCAAAACTATAACAGATGCAAGCTTGTCCTGTTTGGTGGAGATGATATTTAATAAAATAAGTAGAAATCCACTAAAAGTTTTGTTTGGTTATCTTGCAATCCCGAGATAATCGTCTCCATGCTCCAAATCCATTTTAAAGCCATTTTTAAGGCATTTCGCGCATACATGAAATGAACACATTTTTCTCCAAAACTATAACAGATGCAAGCTTGTCCTGTTTGGTGGAGATAATATTTAATAAAATAAGTAGAAATCTACTAAAAGTTTTGTTTGTTTATATTGCCATCCTGAGATAATCGTCTCCATGCTCCAAATCCATTTTAAAGCCATTTCAAAGGCATTTTGCGCATACATGAAATGAACACATTTTTCTCCAAAACTATAACACATGCAAGCTTGTCCTGTTTGGTGGAGATGATATTTAATAAAATAAGTAGAAATCCACTAAAAGTTTTGTTTGGTTATCTTGCAATCCCGACATAATCGTCTCCATGCTCCAAATCCATTTTAAAGCCATTTTTAAGGCATTTCGCGCATACATGAAATGAACACATTTTTCTCTAAAACTATAACAGATGCAAGCTTGTCCTGTTTGGTGGAGATGATATTTAATAAAATAAGTAGAAATCCACTAAAAGTTTTGTTTGGTTATCTTGCAATCCCGAGATAATCGTCTCCATGCTCCAAATCCATTTTAAAGCCATTTTTAAGGCATTTCGCGCATACATGAAATGAACACATTTTTCTCCAAAACTATAACAGATGCAAGCTTGTCCTGTTTGGTGGAGATAATATTTAATAAAATAAGTAGAAATCTACTAAAAGTTTCGTTTGTTTATATTGCCATCCTGAGATAATCGTCTCCATGCTCCAAATCCATTTTAAAGCCATTTCAAAGGCATTTTGCGCATACATGAAATGAACACATTTTTCTCCAAAACTATAACACATGCAAGCTTGTCCTGTTTGGTGGAGATGATATTTAATAAAATAAGTAGAAATCCACTAAAAGTTTTGTTTGGTTATCTTGCAATCCCGAGATAATCGTCTCCATGCTCCAAATCCATTTTAAAGCCATTTTTAAGGCATTTCGCGCATACATGAAATGAACACATTTTTCTCTAAAACTATAACAGATGCAAGCTTGTCCTGTTTGGTGGAGATGATATTTAATAAAATAAGTAGAAATCCACTAAAAGTTTTGTTTGGTTATCTTGCAATCCCGAGATAATCGTCTCCATGCTCCAAATCCATTTTAAAGCCATTTTTAAGGCATTTCGCGCATACATGAAATGAACACATTTTTCTCCAAAACTATAACAGATGCAAGCTTGTCCTGTTTGGTGGAGATGATATTTAATAAAATAAGTAGAAATCCACTAAAAGTTTTGTTTGGTTATCTTGCAATCCCGAGATAATCGTCTCCATGCTCCAAATCCATTTTAAAGCCATTTTTAAGGCATTTCGCGCATACATGAAATGAACACATTTTTCTCCAAAACTATAACAGATGCAAGCTTGTCCTGTTTGGTGGAGATGATATTTAATAAAATAAGTAGAAATCCACTAAAAGTTTTGTTTGGTTATCTTGCAATCCCGAGATAATCGTCTCCATGCTCCAAATCCATTTTAAAGCCATTTCAAAGGCATTTTGCGCATACATGAAATGAACACATTTTTCTCCAAAACTATAACACATGCAAGCTTGTCCTGTTTGGTGGAGATGATATTTAATAAAATAAGTAGAAATCCACTAAAAGTTTTGTTTGGTTATCTTGCAATCCCGAGATAATCGTCTCCATGCTCCAAATCCATTTTAAAGCCATTTTTAAGGCATTTCGCGCATACATGAAATGAACACATTTTTCTCCAAAACTATAACAGATGCAAGCTTGTCCTGTTTGGTGGAGATGATATTTAATAAAATAAGTAGAAATCCACTAAAAGTTTTGTTTGGTTATCTTGCAATCCCGAGATAATCGTCTCCATGCTCCAAATCCATTTTAAAGCCATTTTTAAGGCATTTCGCGCATACATGAAATGAACACATTTTTCTCCAAAACTATAACAGATGCAAGCTTGTCCTGTTTGGTGGAGATGATATTTAATAAAATAAGTAGAAATCCACTAAAAGTTTTGTTTGGTTATCTTGCAATCCCGAGATAATCGTCTCCATGCTCCAAATCCATTTTAAAGCCATTTCAAAGGCATTTTGCGCATACATGAAATGAACACATTTTTCTCCAAAACTATAACACATGCAAGCTTGTCCTGTTTGGTGGAGATGATATTTAATAAAATAAGTAGAAAACCACTAAAAGTTTTGTTTGGTTATCTTGCAATCCCGAGATAATCGTCTCCATGCTCCAAATCCATTTTAAAGCCATTTTTAAGGCATTTCGCGCATACATGAAATGAACACATTTTTCTCCAAAACTATAACAGATGCAAGCTTGTCCTGTTTGGTGGAGATGATATTTAATAAAATAAGTAGAAATCCACTAAAAGTTTTGTTTGGTTATCTTGCAATCCCGAGATAATCGTCTCCATGCTCCAAATCCATTTTAAAGCCATTTCAAATGCATTTTGCGCATACATGAAATGAACACATTTTTCTCCAAAACTATAACACATGCAAGCTTGTCCTGTTTGGTGGAGATGATATTTAATAAAATAAGTAGAAATCCACTAAAAGTTTTGTTTGGTTATCTTGCAATCCCGAGATAATCGTCTCCATGCTCCAAATCCATTTTAAAGCCATTTTTAAGGCATTTCGCGCATACATGAAATGAACACATTTTTCTCCAAAACTATAACAGATGCAAGCTTGTCCTGTTTGGTGGAGATGATATTTAATAAAATAAGTAGAAATCCACTAAAAGTTTTGTTTGGTTATCTTGCAATCCCGAGATAATCGTCTCCATGCTCCAAATCCATTTTAAAGCCATTTTTAAGGCATTTCGCGCATACATGAAATGAACACATTTTTCTCCAAAACTATAACAGATGCAAGCTTGTCCTGTTTGGTGGAGATGATATTTAATAAAATAAGTAGAAATCCACTAAAAGTTTTGTTTGGTTATATTGCAATCCCGAGATAATCGTCTCCATGCTCCAAATCCATTTTAAAGCCATTTTTAAGGCATTTCGCGCATACATGAAATGAACACATTTTTCTCCAAAACTATAACAGATGCAAGCTTGTCCTGTTTGGTGGAGATAATATTTAATAAAATAAGTAGAAATCTACTAAAAGTTTCGTTTGTTTATATTGCCATCCTGAGATAATCGTCTCCATGCTCCAAATCCATTTTAAAGCCATTTCAAAGGCATTTTGCGCATACATGAAATGAACACATTTTTTCTCCAAAACTATAACACATGCAAGCTTGTCCTGTTTGGTGGAGATGATATTTAATAAAATAAGTAGAAATCCACTAAAAGTTTTGTTTGGTTATCTTGCAATCCGAGATAATCGTCTCCATGCTCCAAATCCATTTTAAAGCCATTTTTAAGGCATTTCGCGCATACATGAAATGAACACATTTTTCTCTAAAACTATAACAGATGCAAGCTTGTCCTGTTTGGTGGAGATGATATTTAATAAAATAAGTAGAAATCCACTAAAAGTTTTGTTTGGTTATCTTGCAATCCCGAGATAATCGTCTCCATGCTCCAAATCCATTTTAAAGCCATTTTTAAGGCATTTCGCGCATACATGAAATGAACACATTTTTCTCCAAAACTATAACAGATGCAAGCTTGTCCTGTTTGGTGGAGATGATATTTAATAAAATAAGTAGAAATCCACTAAAAGTTTTGTTTGGTTATCTTGCAATCCCGAGATAATCGTCTCCATGCTCCAAATCCATTTTAAAGCCATTTTTAAGGCATTTCGCGCATACATGAAATGAACACATTTTTCTCCAAAACTATAACAGATGCAAGCTTGTCCTGTTTGGTGGAGATGATATTTAATAAAATAAGTAGAAATCCACTAAAAGTTTTGTTTGGTTATCTTGCAATCCCGAGATAATCGTCTCCATGCTCCAAATCCATTTTAAAGCCATTTCAAAGGCATTTTGCGCATACATGAAATGAACACATTTTTCTCCAAAACTATAACACATGCAAGCTTGTCTTGTTTGGTGGAGATGATATTTAATAAAATAAGTAGAAATCCACTAAAAGTTTTGTTTGGTTATCTTGCAATCCCGAGATAATCGTCTCCATGCTCCAAATCCATTTTAAAGCCATTTTTAAGGCATTTCGCGCATACATGAAATGAACACATTTTTCTCCAAAACTATAACAGATGCAAGCTTGTCCTGTTTGGTGGAGATGATATTTAATAAAATAAGTAGAAATCCACTAAAAGTTTTGTTTGGTTATCTTGCAATCCCGAGATAATCGTCTCCATGCTCCAAATCCATTTTAAAGCCATTTTTAAGGCATTTCGCGCATACATGAAATGAACACATTTTTCTCCAAAACTATAACAGATGCAAGCTTGTCCTGTTTGGTGGAGATGATATTTAATAAAATAAGTAGAAATCCACTAAAAGTTTTGTTTGGTTATCTTGCAATCCCGAGATAATCGTCTCCATGCTCCAAATCCATTTTAAAGCCATTTTTAAGGCATTTCGCGCATACATGAAATGAACACATTTTTCTCCAAAACTATAACAGATGCAAGCTTGTCCTGTTTGGTGGAGATGATATTTAATAAAATAAGTAGAAATCCACTAAAAGTTTTGTTTGGTTATCTTGCAATCCCGAGATAATCGTCTCCATGCTCCAAATCCATTTTAAAGCCATTTTTAAGGCATTTCGCGCATACATGAAATGAACACATTTTTCTCCAAAACTATAACAGATGCAAGCTTGTCCTGTTTGGTGGAGATGATATTTAATAAAATAAGTAGAAATCCACTAAAAGTTTTGTTTGGTTATCTTGCAATCCCGAGATAATCGTCTCCATGCTCCAAATCCATTTTAAAGCCATTTTTAAGGCATTTCGCGCATACATGAAATGAACACATTTTTCTCCAAAACTATAACAGATGCAAGCTTGTCCTGTTTGGTGGAGATGATATTTAATAAAATAAGTAGAAATCCACTAAAAGTTTTGTTTGGTTATCTTGCAATCCCGAGATAATCGTCTCCATGCTCCAAATCCATTTTAAAGCCATTTTTAAGGCATTTCGCGCATACATGAAATGAACACATTTTTCTCCAAAACTATAACAGATGCAAGCTTGTCCTGTTTGGTGGAGATGATATTTAATAAAATAAGTAGAAATCCACTAAAAGTTTTGTTTGGTTATATTGCAATCCCGAGATAATCGTCTTCATGCTCCAAATCCATTTTAAAGCCATTTTTAAGGCATTTCGCGCATACATGAAATGAACACATTTTTCTCCAAAACTATAACAGATGCAAGCTTGTCCTGTTTGGTGGAGATAATATTTAATAAAATAAGTAGAAATCCACTAAAAGTTTTGTTTGGTTATCTTGCAATCCCGAGATAATCGTCTCCATGCTCCAAATCCATTTTAAAGCCATTTTTAAGGCATTTCGCGCATACATGAAATGAACACATTTTTCTCCAAAACTATAACAGATGTAAGCTTGTCCTGTTTGGTGGAGATGATATTTAATAAAATAAGTAGAAATCCACTAAAAGTTTTGTTTGGTTATCTTGCAATCCCGAGATAATCGTCTCCATGCTCCAAATCCATTTTAAAGCCATTTTTAAGGCATTTCGCGCATACATGAAATGAACACATTTTTCTCCAAAACTATAACAGATGCAAGCTTGTCCTGTTTGGTGGAGATAATATTTAATAAAATAAGTAGAAATCTACTAAAAGTTTCGTTTGTTTATATTGCCATCCTGAGATAATCGTCTCCATGCTCCAAATCCATTTTAAAGCCATTTCAAAGGCATTTTGCGCATACATGAAATGAACACATTTTTCTCCAAAACTATAACACATGCAAGCTTGTCCTGTTTGGTGGAGATGATATTTAATAAAATAAGTAGAAATCCACTAAAAGTTTTGTTTGGTTATCTTGCAATCCCGAGATAATCGTCTCCATGCTCCAAATCCATTTTAAAGCCATTTTTAAGGCATTTCGCGCATACATGAAATGAACACATTTTTTCTCCAAAACTATAACAGATGCAAGCTTGTCCTGTTTGGTGGAGATGATATTTAATAAAATAAGTAGAAATCCACTAAAAGTTTTGTTTGGTTATCTTGCAATCCCGAGATAATCGTCTCCATGCTCCAAATCCATTTTAAAGCCATTTTTAAGGCATTTCGCGCATACATGAAATGAACACATTTTTCTCCAAAACTATAACAGATGCAAGCTTGTCCTGTTTGGTGGAGATAATATTTAATAAAATAAGTAGAAATCTACTAAAAGTTTCGTTTGTTTATATTGCCATCCTGAGATAATCGTCTCCATGCTCCAAATCCATTTTAAAGCCATTTCAAAGGCATTTTGCGCATACATTAAATGAACACATTTTTCTCCAAAACTATAACACATGCAAGCTTGTCCTGTTTGGTGGAGATGATATTTAATAAAATAAGTAGAAATCCACTAAAAGTTTTGTTTGGTTATCTTGCAATCCCGAGATAATCGTCTCCATGCTCCAAATCCATTTTAAAGCCATTTTTAAGGCATTTCGCGCATACATGAAATGAACACATTTTTCTCTAAAACTATAACAGATGCAAGCTTGTCCTGTTTGGTGGAGATGATATTTAATAAAATAAGTAGAAATCCACTAAAAGTTTTGTTTGGTTATCTTGCAATCCCGAGATAATCGTCTCCATGCTCCAAATCCATTTTAAAGCCATTTTTAAGGCATTTCGCGCATACATGAAATGAACACATTTTTCTCCAAAACTATAACAGATGCAAGCTTGTCCTGTTTGGTGGAGATGATATTTAATAAAATAAGTAGAAATCCACTAAAAGTTTTGTTTGGTTATCTTGCAATCCCGAGATAATCGTCTCCATGCTCCAAATCCATTTTAAAGCCATTTTTAAGGCATTTCGCGCATACATGAAATGAACACATTTTTCTCCAAAACTATAACAGATGCAAGCTTGTCCTGTTTGGTGGAGATGATATTTAATAAAATAAGTAGAAATCCACTAAAAGTTTTGTTTGGTTATCTTGCAATCCCGAGATAATCGTCTCCATGCTCCAAATCCCTTTTAAAGCCATTTCAAAGGCATTTTGCGCATACATGAAATGAACACATTTTTCTCCAAAACTATAACACATGCAAGCTTGTCCTGTTTGGTGGAGATGATATTTAATAAAATAAGTAGAAATCCACTAAAAGTTTTGTTTGGTTATCTTGCAATCCCGAGATAATCGTCTCCATGCTCCAAATCCATTTTAAAGCCATTTTTAAGGCATTTCGCGCATACATGAAATGAACACATTTTTCTCCAAAACTATAACAGATGCAAGCTTGTCCTGTTTGGTGGAGATGATATTTAATAAAATAAGTAGAAATTTACTAAAAGTTTTGTTTGGTTATCTTGCAATCCCGAGATAATCGTCTCCATGCTCCAAATCCATTTTAAAGCCATTTTTAAGGCATTTCGCGCATACATGAAATGAACACATTTTTCTCCAAAACTATAACAGATGCAAGCTTGTCCTGTTTGGTGGAGATGATATTTAATAAAATAAGTAGAAATCCACTAAAAGTTTTGTTTGGTTATCTTGCAATCCCGAGATAATCGTCTCCATGCTCCAAATCCATTTTAAAGCCATTTCAAAGGCATTTTGCGCATACATGAAATGAACACATTTTTCTCCAAAACTATAACACATGCAAGCTTGTCCTGTTTGGTGGAGATGATATTTAATAAAATAAGTAGAAAACCACTAAAAGTTTTGTTTGGTTATCTTGCAATCCCGAGATAATCGTCTCCATGCTCCAAATCCATTTTAAAGCCATTTTTAAGGCATTTCGCGCATACATGAAATGAACACATTTTTCTCCAAAACTATAACAGATGCAAGCTTGTCCTGTTTGGTGGAGATGATATTTAATAAAATAAGTAGAAATCCACTAAAAGTTTTGTTTGGTTATCTTGCAATCCCGAGATAATCGTCTCCATGCTCCAAATCCATTTTAAAGCCATTTCAAAGGCATTTTGCGCATACATGAAATGAACACATTTTTCTCCAAAACTATAACACATGCAAGCTTGTCCTGTTTGGTGGAGATGATATTTAATAAAATAAGTAGAAATCCACTAAAAGTTTTGTTTGGTTATCTTGCAATCCCGAGATAATCGTCTCCATGCTCCAAATCCATTTTAAAGCCATTTTTAAGGCATTTCGCGCATACATGAAATGAACACATTTTTCTCCAAAACTATAACAGATGCAAGCTTGTCCTGTTTGGTGGAGATGATATTTAATAAAATAAGTAGAAATCCACTAAAAGTTTTGTTTGGTTATCTTGCAATCCCGAGATAATCGTCTCCATGCTCCAAATCCATTTTAAAGCCATTTTTAAGGCATTTCGCGCATACATGAAATGAACACATTTTTCTCCAAAACTATAACAGATGCAAGCTTGTCCTGTTTGGTGGAGATGATATTTAATAAAATAAGTAGAAATCCACTAAAAGTTTTGTTTGGTTATATTGCAATCCCGAGATAATCGTCTTCATGCTCCAAATCCATTTTAAAGCCATTTTTAAGGCATTTCGCGCATACATGAAATGAACACATTTTTCTCCAAAACTATAACAGATGCAAGCTTGTCCTGTTTGGTGGAGATGATATTTAATAAAATAAGTAGAAATCCACTAAAAGTTTTGTTTGGTTATCTTGCAATCCCGAGATAATCGTCTCCATGCTCCAAATCCATTTTAAAGCCATTTTTAAGGCATTTCGCGCATACATGAAATGAACACATTTTTCTCCAAAACTATAACAGATGCAAGCTTGTCCTGTTTGGTGGAGATAATATTTAATAAAATAAGTAGAAATCTACTAAAAGTTTCGTTTGTTTATATTGCCATCCTGAGATAATCGTCTCCATGCTCCAAATCCATTTTAAAGCCATTTCAAAGGCATTTTGCGCATACATGAAATGAACACATTTTTCTCCAAAACTATAACACATGCAAGCTTGTCCTGTTTGGTGGAGATGATATTTAATAAAATAAGTAGAAATCCACTAAAAGTTTTGTTTGGTTATCTTGCAATCCCGAGATAATCGTCTCCATGCTCCAAATCCATTTTAAAGCCATTTTTAAGGCATTTCGCGCATACATGAAATGAACACATTTTTCTCCAAAACTATAACAGATGCAAGCTTGTCCTGTTTGGTGGAGATGATATTTAATAAAATAAGTAGAAATCCACTAAAAGTTTTGTTTGGTTATCTTGCAATCCCGAGATAATCGTCTCCATGCTCCAAATCCATTTTAAAGCCATTTTTAAGGCATTTCGCGCATACATGAAATGAACACATTTTTCTCCAAAACTATAACAGATGCAAGCTTGTCCTGTTTGGTGGAGATAATATTTAATAAAATAAGTAGAAATCTACTAAAAGTTTCGTTTGTTTATATTGCCATCCTGAGATAATCGTCTCCATGCTCCAAATCCATTTTAAAGCCATTTCAAAGGCATTTTGCGCATACATGAAATGAACACATTTTTCTCCAAAACTATAACACATGCAAGCTTGTCCTGTTTGGTGGAGATGATATTTAATAAAATAAGTAGAAATCCACTAAAAGTTTTGTTTGGTTATCTTGCAATCCCGAGATAATCGTCTCCATGCTCCAAATCCATTTTAAAGCCATTTTTAAGGCATTTCGCGCATACATGAAATGAACACATTTTTCTCTAAAACTATAACAGATGCAAGCTTGTCCTGTTTGGTGGAGATGATATTTAATAAAATAAGTAGAAATCCACTAAAAGTTTTGTTTGATTATCTTGCAATCCCGAGATAATCGTCTCCATGCTCCAAATCCATTTTAAAGCCATTTTTAAGGCATTTCGCGCATACATGAAATGAACACATTTTTCTCCAAAACTATAACAGATGCAAGCTTGTCCTGTTTGGTGGAGATGATATTTAATAAAATAAGTAGAAATCCACTAAAAGTTTTGTTTGGTTATCTTGCAATCCCGAGATAATCGTCTCCATGCTCCAAATCCATTTTAAAGCCATTTTTAAGGCATTTCGCGCATACATGAAATGAACACATTTTTCTCCAAAACTATAACAGATGCAAGCTTGTCCTGTTTGGTGGAGATGATATTTAATAAAATAAGTAGAAATCCACTAAAAGTTTTGTTTGGTTATCTTGCAATCCCGAGATAATCGTCTCCATGCTCCAAATCCATTTTAAAGCCATTTCAAAGGCATTTTGCGCATACATGAAATGAACACATTTTTCTCCAAAACTATAACACATGCAAGCTTGTCCTGTTTGGTGGAGATGATATTTAATAAAATAAGTAGAAATCCACTAAAAGTTTTGTTTGGTTATCTTGCAATCCCGAGATAATCGTCTCCATGCTCCAAATCCATTTTAAAGCCATTTTTAAGGCATTTCGCGCATACATGAAATGAACACATTTTTCTCCAAAACTATAACAGATGCAAGCTTGTCCTGTTTGGTGGAGATGATATTTAATAAAATAAGTAGAAATCCACTAAAAGTTTTGTTTGGTTATCTTGCAATCCCGAGATAATCGTCTCCATGCTCCAAATCCATTTTAAAGCCATTTTTAAGGCATTTCGCGCATACATGAAATGAACACATTTTTCTCCAAAACTATAACAGATGCAAGCTTGTCCTGTTTGGTGGAGATGATATTTAATAAAATAAGTAGAAATTTACTAAAAGTTTTGTTTGGTTATCTTGCAATCCCGAGATAATCGTCTCCATGCTCCAAATCCATTTTAAAGCCATTTTTAAGGCATTTCGCGCATACATGAAATGAACACATTTTTCTCCAAAACTATAACAGATGCAAGCTTGTCCTGTTTGGTGGAGATGATATTTAATAAAATAAGTAGAAATCCACTAAAAGTTTTGTTTGGTTATCTTGCAATCCCGAGATAATCGTCTCCATGCTCCAAATCCATTTTAAAGCCATTTCAAAGGCATTTTGCGCATACATGAAATGAACACATTTTTCTCCAAAACTATAACACATGCAAGCTTGTCCTGTTTGGTGGAGATGATATTTAATAAAATAAGTAGAAAACCACTAAAAGTTTTGTTTGGTTATCTTGCAATCCCGAGATAATCGTCTCCATGCTCCAAATCCATTTTAAAGCCATTTTTAAGGCATTTCGCGCATACATGAAATGAACACATTTTTCTCCAAAACTATAACAGATGCAAGCTTGTCCTGTTTGGTGGAGATGATATTTAATAAAATAAGTAGAAATCCACTAAAAGTTTTGTTTGGTTATCTTGCAATCCCGAGATAATCGTCTCCATGCTCCAAATCCATTTTAAAGCCATTTCAAAGGCATTTTGCGCATACATGAAATGAACACATTTTTCTCCAAAACTATAACACATGCAAGCTTGTCCTGTTTGGTGGAGATGATATTTAATAAAATAAGTAGAAATCCACTAAAAGTTTTGTTTGGTTATCTTGCAATCCCGAGATAATCGTCTCCATGCTCCAAATCCATTTTAAAGCCATTTTTAAGGCATTTCGCGCATACATGAAATGAACACATTTTTCTCCAAAACTATAACAGATGCAAGCTTGTCCTGTTTGGTGGAGATGATATTTAATAAAATAAGTAGAAATCCACTAAAAGTTTTGTTTGGTTATCTTGCAATCCCGAGATAATCGTCTCCATGCTCCAAATCCATTTTAAAGCCATTTTTAAGGCATTTCGCGCATACATGAAATGAACACATTTTTCTCCAAAACTATAACAGATGCAAGCTTGTCCTGTTTGGTGGAGATGATATTTAATAAAATAAGTAGAAATCCACTAAAAGTTTTGTTTGGTTATCTTGCAATCCCGAGATAATCGTCTCCATGCTCCAAATCCATTTTAAAGCCATTTTTAAGGCATTTCGCGCATACATGAAATGAACACATTTTTCTCCAAAACTATAACAGATGCAAGCTTGTCCTGTTTGGTGGAGATGATATTTAATAAAATAAGTAGAAATCCACTAAAAGTTTTGTTTGGTTATATTGCAATCCCGAGATAATCGTCTTCATGCTCCAAATCCATTTTAAAGCCATTTTTAAGGCATTTCGCGCATACATGAAATGAACACATTTTTCTCCAAAACTATAACAGATGCAAGCTTGTCCTGTTTGGTGGAGATGATATTTAATAAAATAAGTAGAAATCCACTAAAAGTTTTGTTTGGTTATCTTGCAATCCCGAGATAATCGTCTCCATGCTCCAAATCCATTTTAAAGCCATTTTTAAGGCATTTCGCGCATACATGAAATGAACACATTTTTCTCCAAA
Organism: Anomaloglossus baeobatrachus; assembly: GCF_048569485.1. Lineage (NCBI taxonomy): Eukaryota > Metazoa > Chordata > Amphibia > Anura > Aromobatidae > Anomaloglossus > Anomaloglossus baeobatrachus. The sequence goes on along the minus strand of NW_027443252.1, from coordinate 36,423 downwards.
ACTATAACAGATGCAAGCTTGTCCTGTTTGGTGGAGATAATATTTAATAAAATAAGTAGAAATCTACTAAAAGTTTCGTTTGTTTATATTGCCATCCTGAGATAATCGTCTCCATGCTCCAAATCCATTTTAAAGCCATTTCAAAGGCATTTTGCGCATACATGAAATGAACACATTTTTCTCCAAAACTATAACACATGCAAGCTTGTCCTGTTTGGTGGAGATGATATTTAATAAAATAAGTAGAAATCCACTAAAAGTTTTGTTTGGTTATCTTGCAATCCCGAGATAATCGTCTCCATGCTCCAAATCCATTTTAAAGCCATTTTTAAGGCATTTCGCGCATACATGAAATGAACACATTTTTCTCCAAAACTATAACAGATGCAAGCTTGTCCTGTTTGGTGGAGATGATATTTAATAAAATAAGTAGAAATCCACTAAAAGTTTTGTTTGGTTATCTTGCAATCCCGAGATAATCGTCTCCATGCTCCAAATCCATTTTAAAGCCATTTTTAAGGCATTTCGCGCATACATGAAATGAACACATTTTTCTCCAAAACTATAACAGATGCAAGCTTGTCCTGTTTGGTGGAGATAATATTTAATAAAATAAGTAGAAATCTACTAAAAGTTTTGTTTGTTTATATTGCCATCCTGAGATAATCGTCTCCATGCTCCAAATCCATTTTAAAGCCATTTCAAAGGCATTTTGCGCATACATGAAATGAACACATTTTTCTCCAAAACTATAACACATGCAAGCTTGTCCTGTTTGGTGGAGATGATATTTAATAAAATAAGTAGAAATCCACTAAAAGTTTTGTTTGGTTATCTTGCAATCCCGACATAATCGTCTCCATGCTCCAAATCCATTTTAAAGCCATTTTTAAGGCATTTCGCGCATACATGAAATGAACACATTTTTCTCTAAAACTATAACAGATGCAAGCTTGTCCTGTTTGGTGGAGATGATATTTAATAAAATAAGTAGAAATCCACTAAAAGTTTTGTTTGGTTATCTTGCAATCCCGAGATAATCGTCTCCATGCTCCAAATCCATTTTAAAGCCATTTTTAAGGCATTTCGCGCATACATGAAATGAACACATTTTTCTCCAAAACTATAACAGATGCAAGCTTGTCCTGTTTGGTGGAGATAATATTTAATAAAATAAGTAGAAATCTACTAAAAGTTTCGTTTGTTTATATTGCCATCCTGAGATAATCGTCTCCATGCTCCAAATCCATTTTAAAGCCATTTCAAAGGCATTTTGCGCATACATGAAATGAACACATTTTTCTCCAAAACTATAACACATGCAAGCTTGTCCTGTTTGGTGGAGATGATATTTAATAAAATAAGTAGAAATCCACTAAAAGTTTTGTTTGGTTATCTTGCAATCCCGAGATAATCGTCTCCATGCTCCAAATCCATTTTAAAGCCATTTTTAAGGCATTTCGCGCATACATGAAATGAACACATTTTTCTCTAAAACTATAACAGATGCAAGCTTGTCCTGTTTGGTGGAGATGATATTTAATAAAATAAGTAGAAATCCACTAAAAGTTTTGTTTGGTTATCTTGCAATCCCGAGATAATCGTCTCCATGCTCCAAATCCATTTTAAAGCCATTTTTAAGGCATTTCGCGCATACATGAAATGAACACATTTTTCTCCAAAACTATAACAGATGCAAGCTTGTCCTGTTTGGTGGAGATGATATTTAATAAAATAAGTAGAAATCCACTAAAAGTTTTGTTTGGTTATCTTGCAATCCCGAGATAATCGTCTCCATGCTCCAAATCCATTTTAAAGCCATTTTTAAGGCATTTCGCGCATACATGAAATGAACACATTTTTCTCCAAAACTATAACAGATGCAAGCTTGTCCTGTTTGGTGGAGATGATATTTAATAAAATAAGTAGAAATCCACTAAAAGTTTTGTTTGGTTATCTTGCAATCCCGAGATAATCGTCTCCATGCTCCAAATCCATTTTAAAGCCATTTCAAAGGCATTTTGCGCATACATGAAATGAACACATTTTTCTCCAAAACTATAACACATGCAAGCTTGTCCTGTTTGGTGGAGATGATATTTAATAAAATAAGTAGAAATCCACTAAAAGTTTTGTTTGGTTATCTTGCAATCCCGAGATAATCGTCTCCATGCTCCAAATCCATTTTAAAGCCATTTTTAAGGCATTTCGCGCATACATGAAATGAACACATTTTTCTCCAAAACTATAACAGATGCAAGCTTGTCCTGTTTGGTGGAGATGATATTTAATAAAATAAGTAGAAATCCACTAAAAGTTTTGTTTGGTTATCTTGCAATCCCGAGATAATCGTCTCCATGCTCCAAATCCATTTTAAAGCCATTTTTAAGGCATTTCGCGCATACATGAAATGAACACATTTTTCTCCAAAACTATAACAGATGCAAGCTTGTCCTGTTTGGTGGAGATGATATTTAATAAAATAAGTAGAAATCCACTAAAAGTTTTGTTTGGTTATCTTGCAATCCCGAGATAATCGTCTCCATGCTCCAAATCCATTTTAAAGCCATTTCAAAGGCATTTTGCGCATACATGAAATGAACACATTTTTCTCCAAAACTATAACACATGCAAGCTTGTCCTGTTTGGTGGAGATGATATTTAATAAAATAAGTAGAAAACCACTAAAAGTTTTGTTTGGTTATCTTGCAATCCCGAGATAATCGTCTCCATGCTCCAAATCCATTTTAAAGCCATTTTTAAGGCATTTCGCGCATACATGAAATGAACACATTTTTCTCCAAAACTATAACAGATGCAAGCTTGTCCTGTTTGGTGGAGATGATATTTAATAAAATAAGTAGAAATCCACTAAAAGTTTTGTTTGGTTATCTTGCAATCCCGAGATAATCGTCTCCATGCTCCAAATCCATTTTAAAGCCATTTCAAATGCATTTTGCGCATACATGAAATGAACACATTTTTCTCCAAAACTATAACACATGCAAGCTTGTCCTGTTTGGTGGAGATGATATTTAATAAAATAAGTAGAAATCCACTAAAAGTTTTGTTTGGTTATCTTGCAATCCCGAGATAATCGTCTCCATGCTCCAAATCCATTTTAAAGCCATTTTTAAGGCATTTCGCGCATACATGAAATGAACACATTTTTCTCCAAAACTATAACAGATGCAAGCTTGTCCTGTTTGGTGGAGATGATATTTAATAAAATAAGTAGAAATCCACTAAAAGTTTTGTTTGGTTATCTTGCAATCCCGAGATAATCGTCTCCATGCTCCAAATCCATTTTAAAGCCATTTTTAAGGCATTTCGCGCATACATGAAATGAACACATTTTTCTCCAAAACTATAACAGATGCAAGCTTGTCCTGTTTGGTGGAGATGATATTTAATAAAATAAGTAGAAATCCACTAAAAGTTTTGTTTGGTTATATTGCAATCCCGAGATAATCGTCTCCATGCTCCAAATCCATTTTAAAGCCATTTTTAAGGCATTTCGCGCATACATGAAATGAACACATTTTTCTCCAAAACTATAACAGATGCAAGCTTGTCCTGTTTGGTGGAGATAATATTTAATAAAATAAGTAGAAATCTACTAAAAGTTTCGTTTGTTTATATTGCCATCCTGAGATAATCGTCTCCATGCTCCAAATCCATTTTAAAGCCATTTCAAAGGCATTTTGCGCATACATGAAATGAACACATTTTTCTCCAAAACTATAACACATGCAAGCTTGTCCTGTTTGGTGGAGATGATATTTAATAAAATAAGTAGAAATCCACTAAAAGTTTTGTTTGGTTATCTTGCAATCCCGAGATAATCGTCTCCATGCTCCAAATCCATTTTAAAGCCATTTTTAAGGCATTTCGCGCATACATGAAATGAACACATTTTTCTCTAAAACTATAACAGATGCAAGCTTGTCCTGTTTGGTGGAGATGATATTTAATAAAATAAGTAGAAATCCACTAAAAGTTTTGTTTGGTTATCTTGCAATCCCGAGATAATCGTCTCCATGCTCCAAATCCATTTTAAAGCCATTTTTAAGGCATTTCGCGCATACATGAAATGAACACATTTTTCTCCAAAACTATAACAGATGCAAGCTTGTCCTGTTTGGTGGAGATGATATTTAATAAAATAAGTAGAAATCCACTAAAAGTTTTGTTTGGTTATCTTGCAATCCCGAGATAATCGTCTCCATGCTCCAAATCCATTTTAAAGCCATTTTTAAGGCATTTCGCGCATACATGAAATGAACACATTTTTCTCCAAAACTATAACAGATGCAAGCTTGTCCTGTTTGGTGGAGATGATATTTAATAAAATAAGTAGAAATCCACTAAAAGTTTTGTTTGGTTATCTTGCAATCCCGAGATAATCGTCTCCATGCTCCAAATCCATTTTAAAGCCATTTCAAAGGCATTTTGCGCATACATGAAATGAACACATTTTTCTCCAAAACTATAACACATGCAAGCTTGTCTTGTTTGGTGGAGATGATATTTAATAAAATAAGTAGAAATCCACTAAAAGTTTTGTTTGGTTATCTTGCAATCCCGAGATAATCGTCTCCATGCTCCAAATCCATTTTAAAGCCATTTTTAAGGCATTTCGCGCATACATGAAATGAACACATTTTTCTCCAAAACTATAACAGATGCAAGCTTGTCCTGTTTGGTGGAGATGATATTTAATAAAATAAGTAGAAATCCACTAAAAGTTTTGTTTGGTTATCTTGCAATCCCGAGATAATCGTCTCCATGCTCCAAATCCATTTTAAAGCCATTTTTAAGGCATTTCGCGCATACATGAAATGAACACATTTTTCTCCAAAACTATAACAGATGCAAGCTTGTCCTGTTTGGTGGAGATGATATTTAATAAAATAAGTAGAAATCCACTAAAAGTTTTGTTTGGTTATCTTGCAATCCCGAGATAATCGTCTCCATGCTCCAAATCCATTTTAAAGCCATTTTTAAGGCATTTCGCGCATACATGAAATGAACACATTTTTCTCCAAAACTATAACAGATGCAAGCTTGTCCTGTTTGGTGGAGATAATATTTAATAAAATAAGTAGAAATCTACTAAAAGTTTCGTTTGTTTATATTGCCATCCTGAGATAATCGTCTCCATGCTCCAAATCCATTTTAAAGCCATTTCAAAGGCATTTTGCGCATACATGAAATGAACACATTTTTCTCCAAAACTATAACACATGCAAGCTTGTCCTGTTTGGTGGAGATGATATTTAATAAAATAAGTAGAAATCCACTAAAAGTTTTATTTGGTTATCTTGCAATCCCGAGATAATCGTCTCCATGCTCCAAATCCATTTTAAAGCCATTTTTAAGGCATTTCGCGCATACATGAAATGAACACATTTTTCTCTAAAACTATAACAGATGCAAGCTTGTCCTGTTTGGTGGAGATGATATTTAATAAAATAAGTAGAAATCCACTAAAAGTTTTGTTTGGTTATCTTGCAATCCCGAGATAATCGTCTCCATGCTCCAAATCCATTTTAAAGCCATTTTTAAGGCATTTCGCGCATACATGAAATGAACACATTTTTCTCCAAAACTATAACAGATGCAAGCTTGTCCTGTTTGGTGGAGATGATATTTAATAAAATAAGTAGAAATCCACTAAAAGTTTTGTTTGGTTATCTTGCAATCCCGAGATAATCGTCTCCATGCTCCAAATCCATTTTAAAGCCATTTTTAAGGCATTTCGCGCATACATGAAATGAACACATTTTTCTCCAAAACTATAACAGATGCAAGCTTGTCCTGTTTGGTGGAGATGATATTTAATAAAATAAGTAGAAATCCACTAAAAGTTTTGTTTGGTTATCTTGCAATCCCGAGATAATCGTCTCCATGCTCCAAATCCATTTTAAAGCCATTTTTAAGGCATTTCGCGCATACATGAAATGAACACATTTTTCTCCAAAACTATAACAGATGCAAGCTTGTCCTGTTTGGTGGAGATGATATTTAATAAAATAAGTAGAAATCCACTAAAAGTTTTGTTTGGTTATCTTGCAATCCCGAGATAATCGTCTCCATGCTCCAAATCCATTTTAAAGCCATTTCAAAGGCATTTTGCGCATACATGAAATGAACACATTTTTCTCCAAAACTATAACACATGCAAGCTTGTCCTGTTTGGTGAAGATGATATTTAATAAAATAAGTAGAAATCCACCAAAAGTTTTGTTTGGTTATCTTGCAATCCCGAGATAATCGTCTCCATGCTCCAAATCCATTTTAAAGCCATTTTTAAGGCATTTCGCGCATACATGAAATGAACACATTTTTCTCCAAAACTATAACAGATGCAAGCTTGTCCTGTTTGGTGGAGATGATATTTAATAAAATAAGTAGAAATCCACTAAAAGTTTTGTTTGGTTATCTTGCAATCCCGAGATAATCGTCTCCATGCTCCAAATCCATTTTAAAGCCATTTTTAAGGCATTTCGCGCATACATGAAATGAACACATTTTTCTCCAAAACTATAACAGATGCAAGCTTGTCCTGTTTGGTGGAGATGATATTTAATAAAATAAGTAGAAATCCACTAAAAGTTTTGTTTGGTTATCTTGCAATCCCGAGATAATCGTCTCCATGCTCCAAATCCATTTTAAAGCCATTTCAAAGGCATTTTGCGCATACATGAAATGAACACATTTTTCTCCAAAACTATAACACATGCAAGCTTGTCCTGTTTGGTGGAGATGATATTTAATAAAATAAGTAGAAAACCACTAAAAGTTTTGTTTGGTTATCTTGCAATCCCGAGATAATCGTCTCCATGCTCCAAATCCATTTTAAAGCCATTTTTAAGGCATTTCGCGCATACATGAAATGAACACATTTTTCTCCAAAACTATAACAGATGCAAGCTTGTCCTGTTTGGTGGAGATGATATTTAATAAAATAAGTAGAAATCCACTAAAAGTTTTGTTTGGTTATCTTGCAATCCCGAGATAATCGTCTCCATGCTCCAAATCCATTTTAAAGCCATTTCAAAGGCATTTTGCGCATACATGAAATGAACACATTTTTCTCCAAAACTATAACACATGCAAGCTTGTCCTGTTTGGTGGAGATGATATTTAATAAAATAAGTAGAAATCCACTAAAAGTTTTGTTTGGTTATCTTGCAATCCCGAGATAATCGTCTCCATGCTCCAAATCCATTTTAAAGCCATTTTTAAGGCATTTCGCGCATACATGAAATGAACACATTTTTCTCCAAAACTATAACAGATGCAAGCTTGTCCTGTTTGGTGGAGATGATATTTAATAAAATAAGTAGAAATCCACTAAAAGTTTTGTTTGGTTATCTTGCAATCCCGAGATAATCGTCTCCATGCTCCAAATCCATTTTAAAGCCATTTTTAAGGCATTTCGCGCATACATGAAATGAACACATTTTTCTCCAAAACTATAACAGATGCAAGCTTGTCCTGTTTGGTGGAGATAATATTTAATAAAATAAGTAGAAATCTACTAAAAGTTTCGTTTGTTTATATTGCCATCCTGAGATAATCGTCTCCATGCTCCAAATCCATTTTAAAGCCATTTCAAAGGCATTTTGCGCATACATGAAATGAACACATTTTTCTCCAAAACTATAACACATGCAAGCTTGTCCTGTTTGGTGGAGATGATATTTAATAAAATAAGTAGAAATCCACTAAAAGTTTTGTTTGGTTATCTTGCAATCCCGAGATAATCGTCTCCATGCTCCAAATCCATTTTAAAGCCATTTTTAAGGCATTTCGCGCATACATGAAATGAACACATTTTTCTCCAAAACTATAACAGATGCAAGCTTGTCCTGTTTGGTGGAGATGATATTTAATAAAATAAGTAGAAATCCACTAAAAGTTTTGTTTGGTTATCTTGCAATCCCGAGATAATCGTCTCCATGCTCCAAATCCATTTTAAAGCCATTTTTAAGGCATTTCGCGCATACATGAAATGAACACATTTTTCTCCAAAACTATAACAGATGCAAGCTTGTCCTGTTTGGTGGAGATAATATTTAATAAAATAAGTAGAAATCTACTAAAAGTTTCGTTTGTTTATATTGCCATCCTGAGATAATCGTCTCCATGCTCCAAATCCATTTTAAAGCCATTTCAAAGGCATTTTGCGCATACATGAAATGAACACATTTTTCTCCAAAACTATAACACATGCAAGCTTGTCCTGTTTGGTGGAGATGATATTTAATAAAATAAGTAGAAATCCACTAAAAGTTTTGTTTGGTTATCTTGCAATCCCGAGATAATCGTCTCCATGCTCCAAATCCATTTTAAAGCCATTTTTAAGGCATTTCGCGCATACATGAAATGAACACATTTTTCTCTAAAACTATAACAGATGCAAGCTTGTCCTGTTTGGTGGAGATGATATTTAATAAAATAAGTAGAAATCCACTAAAAGTTTTGTTTGGTTATCTTGCAATCCCGAGATAATCGTCTCCATGCTCCAAATCCATTTTAAAGCCATTTTTAAGGCATTTCGCGCATACATGAAATGAACACATTTTTCTCCAAAACTATAACAGATGCAAGCTTGTCCTGTTTGGTGGAGATGATATTTAATAAAATAAGTAGAAATCCACTAAAAGTTTTGTTTGGTTATCTTGCAATCCCGAGATAATCGTCTCCATGCTCCAAATCCATTTTAAAGCCATTTTTAAGGCATTTCGCGCATACATGAAATGAACACATTTTTCTCCAAAACTATAACAGATGCAAGCTTGTCCTGTTTGGTGGAGATGATATTTAATAAAATAAGTAGAAATCCACTAAAAGTTTTGTTTGGTTATCTTGCAATCCCGAGATAATCGTCTCCATGCTCCAAATCCATTTTAAAGCCATTTTTAAGGCATTTCGCGCATACATGAAATGAACACATTTTTCTCCAAAACTATAACAGATGCAAGCTTGTCCTGTTTGGTGGAGATGATATTTAATAAAATAAGTAGAAATCCACTAAAAGTTTTGTTTGGTTATCTTGCAATCCCGAGATAATCGTCTCCATGCTCCAAATCCATTTTAAAGCCATTTCAAAGGCATTTTGCGCATACATGAAATGAACACATTTTTCTCCAAAACTATAACACATGCAAGCTTGTCCTGTTTGGTGAAGATGATATTTAATAAAATAAGTAGAAATCCACCAAAAGTTTTGTTTGGTTATCTTGCAATCCCGAGATAATCGTCTCCATGCTCCAAATCCATTTTAAAGCCATTTTTAAGGCATTTCGCGCATACATGAAATGAACACATTTTTCTCCAAAACTATAACAGATGCAAGCTTGTCCTGTTTGGTGGAGATAATATTTAATAAAATAAGTAGAAATCTACTAAAAGTTTCGTTTGTTTATATTGCCATCCTGAGATAATCGTCTCCATGCTCGAAATCCATTTTAAAGCCATTTCAAAGGCATTTTGCGCATACATGAAATGAACACATTTTTCTCCAAAACTATAACACATGCAAGCTTGTCCTGTTTGGTGGAGATGATATTTAATAAAATAAGTAGAAATCCACTAAAAGTTTTGTTTGGTTATCTTGCAATCCCGAGATAATCGTCTCCATGCTCCAAATCCATTTTAAAGCCATTTTTAAGGCATTTCGCGCATACATGAAATGAACACATTTTTCTCTAAAACTATAACAGATGCAAGCTTGTCCTGTTTGGTGGAGATGATATTTAATAAAATAAGTAGAAATCCACTAAAAGTTTTGTTTGGTTATCTTGCAATCCCGAGATAATCGTCTCCATGCTCCAAATCCATTTTAAAGCCATTTTTAAGGCATTTCGCGCATACATGAAATGAACACATTTTTCTCCAAAACTATAACAGATGCAAGCTTGTCCTGTTTGGTGGAGATGATATTTAATAAAATAAGTAGAAATCCACTAAAAGTTTTGTTTGGTTATCTTGCAATCCCGAGATAATCGTCTCCATGCTCCAAATCCATTTTAAAGCCATTTTTAAGGCATTTCGCGCATACATGAAATGAACACATTTTTCTCCAAAACTATAACAGATGCAAGCTTGTCCTGTTTGGTGGAGATGATATTTAATAAAATAAGTAGAAATCCACTAAAAGTTTTGTTTGGTTATCTTGCAATCCCGAGATAATCGTCTCCATGCTCCAAATCCATTTTAAAGCCATTTTTAAGGCATTTCGCGCATACATGAAATGAACACATTTTTCTCCAAAACTATAACAGATGCAAGCTTGTCCTGTTTGGTGGAGATGATATTTAATAAAATAAGTAGAAATCCACTAAAAGTTTTGTTCGGTTATCTTGCAATCCCGAGATAATCGTCTCCATGCTCCAAATCCATTTTAAAGCCATTTTTAAGGCATTTCGCGCATACATGAAATGAACACATTTTTCTCCAAAACTATAACAGATGCAAGCTTGTCCTGTTTGGTGGAGATGATATTTAATAAAATAAGTAGAAATCCACTAAAAGTTTTATTTGGTTATCTTGCAATCCCGAGATAATCGTCTCCATGCTCCAAATCCATTTTAAAGCCATTTTTAAGGCATTTCGCGCATACATGAAATGAACACATTTTTCTCCAAAACTATAACAGATGCAAGCTTGTCCTGTTTGGTGGAGATGATATTTAATAAAATAAGTAGAAATCCACTAAAAGTTTTGTTTGGTTATCTTGCAATCCCGAGATAATCGTCTCCATGCTCCAAATCCATTTTAAAGCCATTTCAAAGGCATTTTGCGCATACATGAAATGAACACATTTTTCTCCAAAACTATAACACATGCAAGCTTGTCCTGTTTGGTGGAGATGATATTTAATAAAATAAGTAGAAATCCACTAAAAGTTTTGTTTGGTTATCTTGCAATCCCGAGATAATCGTCTCCATGCTCCAAATCCATTTTAAAGCCATTTTTAAGGCATTTCGCGCATACATGAAATGAACACATTTTTCTCCAAAACTATAACAGATGCAAGCTTGTCCTGTTTGGTGGAGATGATATTTAATAAAATAAGTAGAAATCCACTAAAAGTTTTGTTTGGTTATCTTGCAATCCCGAGATAATCGTCTCCATGCTCCAAATCCATTTTAAAGCCATTTTTAAGGCATTTCGCGCATACATGAAATGAACACATTTTTCTCCAAAACTATAACAGATGCAAGCTTGTCCTGTTTGGTGGAGATAATATTTAATAAAATAAGTAGAAATCTACTAAAAGTTTCGTTTGTTTATATTGCCATCCTGAGATAATCGTCTCCATGCTCCAAATCCATTTTAAAGCCATTTCAAAGGCATTTTGCGCATACATGAAATGAACACATTTTTCTCCAAAACTATAACACATGCAAGCTTGTCCTGTTTGGTGGAGATGATATTTAATAAAATAAGTAGAAATCCACTAAAAGTTTTGTTTGGTTATCTTGCAATCCCGAGATAATCGTCTCCATGCTCCAAATCCATTTTAAAGCCATTTTTAAGGCATTTCGCGCATACATGAAATGAACACATTTTTCTCCAAAACTATAACAGATGCAAGCTTGTCCTGTTTGGTGGAGATGATATTTAATAAAATAAGTAGAAATCCACTAAAAGTTTTGTTTGGTTATCTTGCAATCCCGAGATAATCGTCTCCATGCTCCAAATCCATTTTAAAGCCATTTTTAAGGCATTTCGCGCATACATGAAATGAACACATTTTTCTCCAAAACTATAACAGATGCAAGCTTGTCCTGTTTGGTGGAGATAATATTTAATAAAATAAGTAGAAATCTACTAAAAGTTTCGTTTGTTTATATTGCCATCCTGAGATAATCGTCTCCATGCTCCAAATCCATTTTAAAGCCATTTCAAAGGCATTTTGCGCATACATGAAATGAACACATTTTTCTCCAAAACTATAACACATGCAAGCTTGTCCTGTTTGGTGGAGATGATATTTAATAAAATAAGTAGAAATCCACTAAAAGTTTTGTTTGGTTATCTTGCAATCCCGAGATAATCGTCTCCATGCTCCAAATCCATTTTAAAGCCATTTTTAAGGCATTTCGCGCATACATGAAATGAACACATTTTTCTCTAAAACTATAACAGATGCAAGCTTGTCCTGTTTGGTGGAGATGATATTTAATAAAATAAGTAGAAATCCACTAAAAGTTTTGTTTGGTTATCTTGCAATCCCGAGATAATCGTCTCCATGCTCCAAATCCATTTTAAAGCCATTTTTAAGGCATTTCGCGCATACATGAAATGAACACATTTTTCTCCAAAACTATAACAGATGCAAGCTTGTCCTGTTTGGTGGAGATGATATTTAATAAAATAAGTAGAAATCCACTAAAAGTTTTGTTTGGTTATCTTGCAATCCCGAGATAATCGTCTCCATGCTCCAAATCCATTTTAAAGCCATTTTTAAGGCATTTCGCGCATACATGAAATGAACACATTTTTCTCCAAAACTATAACAGATGCAAGCTTGTCCTGTTTGGTGGAGATGATATTTAATAAAATAAGTAGAAATCCACTAAAAGTTTTGTTTGGTTATCTTGCAATCCCGAGATAATCGTCTCCATGCTCCAAATCCATTTTAAAGCCATTTTTAAGGCATTTCGCGCATACATGAAATGAACACATTTTTCTCCAAAACTATAACAGATGCAAGCTTGTCCTGTTTGGTGGAGATGATATTTAATAAAATAAGTAGAAATCCACTAAAAGTTTTGTTTGGTTATCTTGCAATCCCGAGATAATCGTCTCCATGCTCCAAATCCATTTTAAAGCCATTTCAAAGGCATTTTGCGCATACATGAAATGAACACATTTTTCTCCAAAACTATAACACATGCAAGCTTGTCCTGTTTGGTGAAGATGATATTTAATAAAATAAGTAGAAATCCACCAAAAGTTTTGTTTGGTTATCTTGCAATCCCGAGATAATCGTCTCCATGCTCCAAATCCATTTTAAAGCCATTTTTAAGGCATTTCGCGCATACATGAAATGAACACATTTTTCTCCAAAACTATAACAGATGCAAGCTTGTCCTGTTTGGTGGAGATAATATTTAATAAAATAAGTAGAAATCTACTAAAAGTTTCGTTTGTTTATATTGCCATCCTGAGATAATCGTCTCCATGCTCGAAATCCATTTTAAAGCCATTTCAAAGGCATTTTGCGCATACATGAAATGAACACATTTTTCTCCAAAACTATAACACATGCAAGCTTGTCCTGTTTGGTGGAGATGATATTTAATAAAATAAGTAGAAATCCACTAAAAGTTTTGTTTGGTTATCTTGCAATCCCGAGATAATCGTCTCCATGCTCCAAATCCATTTTAAAGCCATTTTTAAGGCATTTCGCGCATACATGAAATGAACACATTTTTCTCTAAAACTATAACAGATGCAAGCTTGTCCTGTTTGGTGGAGATGATATTTAATAAAATAAGTAGAAATCCACTAAAAGTTTTGTTTGGTTATCTTGCAATCCCGAGATAATCGTCTCCATGCTCCAAATCCATTTTAAAGCCATTTTTAAGGCATTTCGCGCATACATGAAATGAACACATTTTTCTCCAAAACTATAACAGATGCAAGCTTGTCCTGTTTGGTGGAGATGATATTTAATAAAATAAGTAGAAATCCACTAAAAGTTTTGTTTGGTTATCTTGCAATCCCGAGATAATCGTCTCCATGCTCCAAATCCATTTTAAAGCCATTTTTAAGGCATTTCGCGCATACATGAAATGAACACATTTTTCTCCAAAACTATAACAGATGCAAGCTTGTCCTGTTTGGTGGAGATGATATTTAATAAAATAAGTAGAAATCCACTAAAAGTTTTGTTTGGTTATCTTGCAATCCCGAGATAATCGTCTCCATGCTCCAAATCCATTTTAAAGCCATTTTTAAGGCATTTCGCGCATACATGAAATGAACACATTTTTCTCCAAAACTATAACAGATGCAAGCTTGTCCTGTTTGGTGGAGATGATATTTAATAAAATAAGTAGAAATCCACTAAAAGTTTTGTTCGGTTATCTTGCAATCCCGAGATAATCGTCTCCATGCTCCAAATCCATTTTAAAGCCATTTTTAAGGCATTTCGCGCATACATGAAATGAACACATTTTTCTCCAAAACTATAACAGATGCAAGCTTGTCCTGTTTGGTGGAGATGATATTTAATAAAATAAGTAGAAATCCACTAAAAGTTTTATTTGGTTATCTTGCAATCCCGAGATAATCGTCTCCATGCTCCAAATCCATTTTAAAGCCATTTTTAAGGCATTTCGCGCATACATGAAATGAACACATTTTTCTCCAAAACTATAACAGACGCAAGCTTGTCCTGTTTGGTGGAGATGATATTTAATAAAATAAGTAGAAATCCACTAAAAGTTTTGTTTGGTTATATTGCAATCCCGAGATAATCGTCTCCATGCTCCAAATCCATTTTAAAGCCATTTTTAAGGCATTTCGCGCATACATGAAATGAACACATTTTTCTCCAAAACTATAACAGATGCAAGCTTGTCCTGTTTGGTGGAGATGATATTTAATAAAATAAGTAGAAATCCACTAAAAGTTTTGTTTGGTTATCTTGCAATCCCGAGATAATCGTCTCCATGCTCCAAATCCATTTTAAAGCCATTTTTAAGGCATTTCGCGCATACATGAAATGAACACATTTTTCTCTAAAACTATAACAGATGCAAGCTTGTCCTGTTTGGTGGAGATGATATTTAATAAAATAAGTAGAAATCCACTAAAAGTTTTGTTTGGTTATCTTGCAATCCCGAGATAATCGTCTCCATGCTCCAAATCCATTTTAAAGCCATTTTTAAGGCATTTCGCGCATACATGAAATGAACACATTTTTCTCCAAAACTATAACAGATGCAAGCTTGTCCTGTTTGGTGGAGATAATATTTAATAAAATAAGTAGAAATCTACTAAAAGTTTCGTTTGTTTATATTGCCATCCTGAGATAATCGTCTCCATGCTCCAAATCCATTTTAAAGCCATTTCAAAGGCATTTTGCGCATACATGAAATGAACACATTTTTCTCCAAAACTATAACACATGCAAGCTTGTCCTGTTTGGTGGAGATGATATTTAATAAAATAAGTAGAAATCCACTAAAAGTTTTGTTTGGTTATCTTGCAATCCCGAGATAATCGTCTCCATGCTCCAAATCCATTTTAAAGCCATTTTTAAGGCATTTCGCGCATACATGAAATGAACACATTTTTCTCTAAAACTATAACAGATGCAAGCTTGTCCTGTTTGGTGGAGATGATATTTAATAAAATAAGTAGAAATCCACTAAAAGTTTTGTTTGGTTATCTTGCAATCCCGAGATAATCGTCTCCATGCTCCAAATCCATTTTAAAGCCATTTTTAAGGCATTTCGCGCATACATGAAATGAACACATTTTTCTCCAAAACTATAACAGATGCAAGCTTGTCCTGTTTGGTGGAGATGATATTTAATAAAATAAGTAGAAATCCACTAAAAGTTTTGTTTGGTTATCTTGCAATCCCGAGATAATCGTCTCCATGCTCCAAATCCATTTTAAAGCCATTTTTAAGGCATTTCGCGCATACATGAAATGAACACATTTTTCTCCAAAACTATAACAGATGCAAGCTTGTCCTGTTTGGTGGAGATGATATTTAATAAAATAAGTAGAAATCCACTAAAAGTTTTGTTTGGTTATCTTGCAATCCCGAGATAATCGTCTCCATGCTCCAAATCCATTTTAAAGCCATTTTTAAGGCATTTCGCGCATACATGAAATGAACACATTTTTCTCCAAAACTATAACAGATGCAAGCTTGTCCTGTTTGGTGGAGATGATATTTAATAAAATAAGTAGAAATCCACTAAAAGTTTTGTTTGGTTATCTTGCAATCCCGAGATAATCGTCTCCATGCTCCAAATCCATTTTAAAGCCATTTCAAAGGCATTTTGCGCATACATGAAATGAACACATTTTTCTCCAAAACTATAACACATGCAAGCTTGTCCTGTTTGGTGAAGATGATATTTAATAAAATAAGTAGAAATCCACCAAAAGTTTTGTTTGGTTATCTTGCAATCCCGAGATAATCGTCTCCATGCTCCAAATCCATTTTAAAGCCATTTTTAAGGCATTTCGCGCATACATGAAATGAACACATTTTTCTCCAAAACTATAACAGATGCAAGCTTGTCCTGTTTGGTGGAGATAATATTTAATAAAATAAGTAGAAATCTACTAAAAGTTTCGTTTGTTTATATTGCCATCCTGAGATAATCGTCTCCATGCTCGAAATCCATTTTAAAGCCATTTCAAAGGCATTTTGCGCATACATGAAATGAACACATTTTTCTCCAAAACTATAACACATGCAAGCTTGTCCTGTTTGGTGGAGATGATATTTAATAAAATAAGTAGAAATCCACTAAAAGTTTTGTTTGGTTATCTTGCAATCCCGAGATAATCGTCTCCATGCTCCAAATCCATTTTAAAGCCATTTTTAAGGCATTTCGCGCATACATGAAATGAACACATTTTTCTCTAAAACTATAACAGATGCAAGCTTGTCCTGTTTGGTGGAGATGATATTTAATAAAATAAGTAGAAATCCACTAAAAGTTTTGTTTGGTTATCTTGCAATCCCGAGATAATCGTCTCCATGCTCCAAATCCATTTTAAAGCCATTTTTAAGGCATTTCGCGCATACATGAAATGAACACATTTTTCTCCAAAACTATAACAGATGCAAGCTTGTCCTGTTTGGTGGAGATGATATTTAATAAAATAAGTAGAAATCCACTAAAAGTTTTGTTTGGTTATCTTGCAATCCCGAGATAATCGTCTCCATGCTCCAAATCCATTTTAAAGCCATTTTTAAGGCATTTCGCGCATACATGAAATGAACACATTTTTCTCCAAAACTATAACAGATGCAAGCTTGTCCTGTTTGGTGGAGATGATATTTAATAAAATAAGTAGAAATCCACTAAAAGTTTTGTTTGGTTATCTTGCAATCCCGAGATAATCGTCTCCATGCTCCAAATCCATTTTAAAGCCATTTTTAAGGCATTTCGCGCATACATGAAATGAACACATTTTTCTCCAAAACTATAACAGATGCAAGCTTGTCCTGTTTGGTGGAGATGATATTTAATAAAATAAGTAGAAATCCACTAAAAGTTTTGTTCGGTTATCTTGCAATCCCGAGATAATCGTCTCCATGCTCCAAATCCATTTTAAAGCCATTTTTAAGGCATTTCGCGCATACATGAAATGAACACATTTTTCTCCAAAACTATAACAGATGCAAGCTTGTCCTGTTTGGTGGAGATGATATTTAATAAAATAAGTAGAAATCCACTAAAAGTTTTATTTGGTTATCTTGCAATCCCGAGATAATCGTCTCCATGCTCCAAATCCATTTTAAAGCCATTTTTAAGGCATTTCGCGCATACATGAAATGAACACATTTTTCTCCAAAACTATAACAGACGCAAGCTTGTCCTGTTTGGTGGAGATGATATTTAATAAAATAAGTAGAAATCCACTAAAAGTTTTGTTTGGTTATCTTGCAATCCCGAGATAATCGTCTCCATGCTCCAAATCCATTTTAAAGCCATTTTTAAGGCATTTCGCGCATACATGAAATGAACACATTTTTCTCCAAAACTATAACAGATGCAAGCTTGTCCTGTTTGGTGGAGATGATATTTAATAAAATAAGTAGAAATCCACTAAAAGTTTTGTTTGGTTATATTGCAATCCCGAGATAATCGTCTCCATGCTCCAAATCCATTTTAAAGCCATTTTTAAGGCATTTCGCGCATACATGAAATGAACACATTTTTCTCCAAAACTATAACAGATGCAAGCTTGTCCTGTTTGGTGGAGATGATATTTAATAAAATAAGTAGAAATCCACTAAAAGTTTTGTTTGGTTATCTTGCAATCCCGAGATAATCGTCTCCATGCTCCAAATCCATTTTAAAGCCATTTTTAAGGCATTTCGCGCATACATGAAATGAACACATTTTTCTCCAAAACTATAACAGATGCAAGCTTGTCCTGTTTGGTGGAGATGATATTTAATAAAATAAGTAGAAATCCACTAAAAGTTTTGTTTGGTTATCTTGCAATCCCGAGATAATCGTCTCCATGCTCCAAATCCATTTTAAAGCCATTTTTAAGGCATTTCGCGCATACATGAAATGAACACATTTTTCTCCAAAACTATAACAGATGCAAGCTTGTCCTGTTTGGTGGAGATGATATTTAATAAAATAAGTAGAAATCCACTAAAAGTTTTGTTTGGTTATATTGCAATCCCGAGATAATCGTCTTCATGCTCCAAATCCATTTTAAAGCCATTTTTAAGGCATTTCGCGCATACATGAAATGAACACATTTTTCTCCAAAACTATAACAGATGCAAGCTTGTCCTGTTTGGTGGAGATGATATTTAATAAAATAAGTAGAAATCCACTAAAAGTTTTGTTTGGTTATCTTGCAATCCCGAGATAATCGTCTCCATGCTCCAAATCCATTTTAAAGCCATTTTTAAGGCATTTCGCGCATACATGAAATGAACACATTTTTCTCCAAAACTATAACAGATGCAAGCTTGTCCTGTTTGGTGGAGATAATATTTAATAAAATAAGTAGAAATCTACTAAAAGTTTCGTTTGTTTATATTGCCATCCTGAGATAATCGTCTCCATGCTCCAAATCCATTTTAAAGCCATTTCAAAGGCATTTTGCGCATACATGAAATGAACACATTTTTCTCCAAAACTATAACACATGCAAGCTTGTCCTGTTTGGTGGAGATGATATTTAATAAAATAAGTAGAAATCCACTAAAAGTTTTGTTTGGTTATCTTGCAATCCCGAGATAATCGTCTCCATGCTCCAAATCCATTTTAAAGCCATTTTTAAGGCATTTCGCGCATACATGAAATGAACACATTTTTCTCCAAAACTATAACAGATGCAAGCTTGTCCTGTTTGGTGGAGATGATATTTAATAAAATAAGTAGAAATCCACTAAAAGTTTTGTTTGGTTATCTTGCAATCCCGAGATAATCGTCTCCATGCTCCAAATCCATTTTAAAGCCATTTTTAAGGCATTTCGCGCATACATGAAATGAACACATTTTTCTCCAAAACTATAACAGATGCAAGCTTGTCCTGTTTGGTGGAGATAATATTTAATAAAATAAGTAGAAATCTACTAAAAGTTTCGTTTGTTTATATTGCCATCCTGAGATAATCGTCTCCATGCTCCAAATCCATTTTAAAGCCATTTCAAAGGCATTTTGCGCATACATGAAATGAACACATTTTTCTCCAAAACTATAACACATGCAAGCTTGTCCTGTTTGGTGGAGATGATATTTAATAAAATAAGTAGAAATCCACTAAAAGTTTTGTTTGGTTATCTTGCAATCCCGAGATAATCGTCTCCATGCTCCAAATCCATTTTAAAGCCATTTTTAAGGCATTTCGCGCATACATGAAATGAACACATTTTTCTCTAAAACTATAACAGATGCAAGCTTGTCCTGTTTGGTGGAGATGATATTTAATAAAATAAGTAGAAATCCACTAAAAGTTTTGTTTGGTTATCTTGCAATCCCGAGATAATCGTCTCCATGCTCCAAATCCATTTTAAAGCCATTTTTAAGGCATTTCGCGCATACATGAAATGAACACATTTTTCTCCAAAACTATAACAGATGCAAGCTTGTCCTGTTTGGGGGAGATGATATTTAATAAAATAAGTAGAAATCCACTAAAAGTTTTTGTTTGGTTATCTTGCAATCCCGAGATAATCGTCTCCATGCTCCAAATCCATTTTAAAGCCATTTTTAAGGCATTTCGCGCATACATGAAATGAACACATTTTTCTCCAAAACTATAACAGATGCAAGCTTGTCCTGTTTGGTGGAGATGATATTTAATAAAATAAGTAGAAATCCACTAAAAGTTTTGTTCGGTTATCTTGCAATCCCGAGATAATCGTCTCCATGCTCCAAATCCATTTTAAAGCCATTTTTAAGGCATTTCGCGCATACATGAAATGAACACATTTTTCTCCAAAACTATAACAGATGCAAGCTTGTCCTGTTTGGTGGAGATGATATTTAATAAAATAAGTAGAAATCCACTAAAAGTTTTGTTTGGTTATCTTGCAATCCCGAGATAATCGTCTCCATGCTCCAAATCCATTTTAAAGCCATTTTTAAGGCATTTCGCGCATACATGAAATGAACACATTTTTCTCCAAAACTATAACAGATGCAAGCTTGTCCTGTTTGGTGGAGATCATATTTAATAAAATAAGTAGAAATCTACTAAAAGTTTCGTTTGTTTATATTGCCATCCTGAGATAATCGTCTCCATGCTCCAAATCCATTTTAAAGCCATTTCAAAGGCATTTTGCGCATACATGAATTGAACACATTTTTCTCCAAAACTATAACACATGCAAGCTTGTCCTGTTTGGTGGAGATGATATTTAATAAAATAAGTAGAAATCCACTAAAAGTTTTGTTTGGTTATCTTGCAATCCCGAGATAATCGTCTCCATGCTCCAAATCCATTTTAAAGCCATTTCAAAGGCATTTTGCGCATACATGAAATGAACACATTTTTCTCCAAAACTATAACACATGCAAGCTTGTCCTGTTTGGTGGAGATGATATTTAATAAAATAAGTAGAAATCCACTAAAAGTTTTGTTTGGTTATCTTGCAATCCCGAGATAATCGTCTCCATGCTCCAAATCCATTTTAAAGCCATTTTTAAGGCATTTCGCGCATACATGAAATGAACACATTTTTCTCCAAAACTATAACAGATGCAAGCTTGTCCTGTTTGGTGGAGATGATATTTAATAAAATAAGTAGAAATCCACTAAAAGTTTTGTTTGGTTAACTTGCAATCCCGAGATAATCGTCTCCATGCTCCAAATCCATTTTAAAGCCATTTTTAAGGCATTTCGCGCATACATGAAATGAACACATTTTTCTCCAAAACTATAACAGATGCAAGCTTGTCCTGTTTGGTGGAGATGATATTTAATAAAATAAGTAGAAATCCACTAAAAGTTTTGTTTGGTTATCTTGCAATCCCGAGATAATCGTCTCCATGCTCCAAATCCATTTTAAAGCCATTTTTAAGGCATTTCGCGCATACATGAAATGAACACATTTTTCTCCAAAACTATAACAGATGCAAGCTTGTCCTGTTTGGTGGAGATGATATTTAATAAAATAAGTAGAAATCCACTAAAAGTTTTGTTTGGTTATCTTGCAATCCCGAGATAATCGTCTCCATGCTCCAAATCCATTTTAAAGCCATTTTTAAGGCATTTCGCGCATACATGAAATGAACACATTTTTCTCCAAAACTATAACAGATGCAAGCTTGTCCTGTTTGGTGGAGATGATATTTAATAAAATAAGTAGAAATCCACTAAAAGTTTTGTTTGGTTATATTGCAATCCCGAGATAATCGTCTCCATGCTCCAAATCCATTTTAAAGCCATTTTTAAGGCATTTCGCGCATACATGAAATGAACACATTTTTCTCCAAAACTATAACAGATGCAAGCTTGTCCTGTTTGGTGGAGATGATATTTAATAAAATAAGTAGAAATCCACTAAAAGTTTTGTTTGGTTATCTTGCAATCCCGAGATAATCGTCTCCATGCTCCAAATCCATTTTAAAGCCATTTTTAAGGCATTTCGCGCATACATGAAATGAACACATTTTTCTCCAAAACTATAACAGATGCAAGCTTGTCCTGTTTGGTGGAGATGATATTTAATAAAATAAGTAGAAATCCACTAAAAGTTTTGTTTGGTTATCTTGCAATCCCGAGATAATCGTCTCCATGCTCCAAATCCATTTTAAAGCCATTTTTAAGGCATTTCGCGCATACATGAAATGAACACATTTTTCTCCAAAACTATAACAGATGCAAGCTTGTCCTGTTTGGTGGAGATGATATTTAATAAAATAAGTAGAAATCCACTAAAAGTTTTGTTTGGTTATATTGCAATCCCGAGATAATCGTCTCCATGCTCCAAATCCATTTTAAAGCCATTTTTAAGGCATTTCGCGCATACATGAAATGAACACATTTTTCTCCAAAACTATAACAGATGCAAGCTTGTCCTGTTTGGTGGAGATGATATTTAATAAAATAAGTAGAAATCCACTAAAAGTTTTGTTTGGTTATCTTGCAATCCCGAGATAATCGTCTCCATGCTCCAAATCCATTTTAAAGCCATTTTTAAGGCATTTCGCGCATACATGAAATGAACACATTTTTCTCCAAAACTATAACAGATGCAAGCTTGTCCTGTTTGGTGGAGATGATATTTAATAAAATAAGTAGAAATCCACTAAAAGTTTTGTTTGGTTATCTTGCAATCCCGAGATAATCGTCTCCATGCTCCAAATCCATTTTAAAGCCATTTTTAAGGCATTTCGCGCATACATGAAATGAACACATTTTTCTCCAAAACTATAACACATGCAAGCTTGTCCTGTTTGGTGGAGATGATATTTAATAAAATAAGTAGAAATCCACTAAAAGTTTTGTTTGGTTATCTTGCAATCCCGAGATAATCGTCTCCATGCTCCAAATCCATTTTAAAGCCATTTTTAAGGCATTTCGCGCATACATGAAATGAACACATTTTTCTCCAAAACTATAACAGATGCAAGCTTTTCCTGTTTGGTGGAGATGATATTTAATAAAATAAGTAGAAATCCACTAAAAGTTTTGTTTGGTTATCTTGCAATCCCGAGATAATCGTCTCCATGCTCCAAATCCATTTTAAAGCCATTTTTAAGGCATTTCGCGCATACATGAAATGAACACATTTTTCTCCAAAACTATAACAGATGCAAGCTTGTCCTGTTTGGTGGAGATGATATTTAATAAAATAAGTAGAAATCCACTAAAAGTTTTGTTTGGTTATCTTGCAATCCCGAGATAATCGTCTCCATGCTCCAAATCCATTTTAAAGCCATTTTTAAGGCATTTCGCGCATACATGAAATGAACACATTTTTCTCCAAAACTATAACAGATGCAAGCTTGTCCTGTTTGGTGGAGATGATATTTAATAAAATAAGTAGAAATCCACTAAAAGTTTTGTTTGGTTATCTTGCAATCCCGAGATAATCGTCTCCATGCTCCAAATCCATTTTAAAGCCATTTTTAAGGCATTTCGCGCATACATGAAATGAACACATTTTTCTCCAAAACTATAACAGATGCAAGCTTGTCCTGTTTGGTGGAGATGATATTTAATAAAATAAGTAGAAATCCACTAAAAGTTTTGTTTGGTTATATTGCAATCCCGAGATAATCGTCTCCATGCTCCAAATCCATTTTAAAGCCATTTTTAAGGCATTTCGCGCATACATGAAATGAACACATTTTTCTCCAAAACTATAACAGATGCAAGCTTGTCCTGTTTGGTGGAGATGATATTTAATAAAATAAGTAGAAATCCACTAAAAGTTTTGTTTGGTTATCTTGCAATCCCGAGATAATCGTCTCCATGCTCCAAATCCATTTTAAAGCCATTTTTAAGGCATTTCGCGCATACATGAAATGAACACATTTTTCTCCAAAACTATAACAGATGCAAGCTTGTCCTGTTTGGTGGAGATGATATTTAATAAAATAAGTAGAAATCCACTAAAAGTTTTGTTTGGTTATCTTGCAATCCCGAGATAATCGTCTCCATGCTCCAAATCCATTTTAAAGCCATTTTTAAGGCATTTCGCGCATACATGAAATGAACACATTTTTCTCCAAAACTATAACACATGCAAGCTTGTCCTGTTTGGTGGAGATGATATTTAATAAAATAAGTAGAAATCCACTAAAAGTTTTGTTTGGTTATCTTGCAATCCCGAGATAATCGTCTCCATGCTCCAAATCCATTTTAAAGCCATTTTTAAGGCATTTCGCGCATACATGAAATGAACACATTTTTCTCCAAAACTATAACAGATGCAAGCTTGTCCTGTTTGGTGGAGATGATATTTAATAAAATAAGTAGAAATCCACTAAAAGTTTTGTTTGGTTATCTTGCAATCCCGAGATAATCGTCTCCATGCTCCAAATCCATTTTAAAGCGATTTTTAAGGCATTTCGCGCATACATGAAATGAACACATTTTTCTCCAAAACTATAACAGATGCAAGCTTGTCCTGTTTGGTGGAGATGATATTTAATAAAATAAGTAGAAATCCACTAAAAGTTTTGTTTGGTTATCTTGCAATCCCGAGATAATCGTCTCCATGCTCCAAATCCATTTTAAAGCCATTTTTAAGGCATTTCGCGCATACATGAAATGAACACATTTTTCTCCAAAACTATAACAGATGCAAGCTTGTCCTGTTTGGTGGAGATGATATTTAATAAAATAAGTAGAAATCCACTAAAAGTTTTGTTTGGTTATCTTGCAATCCCGAGATAATCGTCTCCATGCTCCAAATCCATTTTAAAGCCATTTTTAAGGCATTTCGCGCATACATGAAATGAACACATTTTTCTCCAAAACTATAACAGATGCAAGCTTGTCCTGTTTGGTGGAGATGATATTTAATACAATAAGTAGAAATCCACTAAAAGTTTTGTTTGGTTATATTGCAATCCCGAGATAATCGTCTCCATGCTCCAAATCCATTTTAAAGCCATTTTTAAGGCATTTCGCGCATACATGAAATGAACACATTTTTCTCCAAAACTATAACAGATGCAAGCTTGTCCTGTTTGGTGGAGATGATATTTAATAAAATAAGTAGAAATCCACTAAAAGTTTTGTTTGGTTATCTTGCAATCCCGAGATAATCGTCTCCATGCTCCAAATCCATTTTAAAGCCATTTTTAAGGCATTTCGCGCATACATGAAATGAACACATTTTTCTCCAAAACTATAACAGATGCAAGCTTGTCCTGTTTGGTGGAGATGATATTTAATAAAATAAGTAGAAATCCACTAAAAGTTTTGTTTGGTTATCTTGCAATCCCGAGATAATCGTCTCCATGCTCCAAATCCATTTTAAAGCCATTTTTAAGGCATTTCGCGCATACATAAAATGAACACATTTTTCTCCAAAACTATAACAGATGCAAGCTTGTCCTGTTTGGTGGAGATGATATTTAATAAAATAAGTAGAAATCCACTAAAAGTTTTGTTTGGTTATATTGCAATCCCGAGATAATCGTCTCCATGCTCCAAATCCATTTTAAAGCCATTTTTAAGGCATTTCGCGCATACATGAAATGAACACATTTTTCTCCAAAACTATAACAGATGCAAGCTTGTCCTGTTTGGTGGAGATGATATTTAATAAAATAAGTAGAAATCCACTAAAAGTTTTGTTTGGTTATCTTGCAATCCCGAGATAATCGTCTCCATGCTCCAAATCCATTTTAAAGCCATTTTTAAGGCATTTCGCGCATACATGAAATGAACACATTTTTCTCCAAAACTATAACAGATGCAAGCTTGTCCTGTTTGGTGGAGATGATATTTAATAAAATAAGTAGAAATCCACTAAAAGTTTTGTTTGGTTATCTTGCAATCCCGAGATAATCGTCTCCATGCTCCAAATCCATTTTAAAGCCATTTTTAAGGCATTTCGCGCATACATGAAATGAACACATTTTTCTCCAAAACTATAACAGATGCAAGCTTGTCCTGTTTGGTGGAGATGATATTTAATAAAATAAGTAGAAATCCACTAAAAGTTTTGTATGGTTATCTTGCAATCCCGAGATAATCGTCTCCATGCTCCAAATCCATTTTAAAGCCATTTTTAAGGCATTTCGCGCATACATGAAATGAACACATTTTTCTCCAAAACTATAACAGATGCAAGCTTGTCCTGTTTGGTGGAGATGATATTTAATAAAATAAGTAGAAATCCACTAAAAGTTTTGTTTGGTTATCTTGCAATCCCGAGATAATCGTCTCCATGCTCCAAATCCATTTTAAAGCCATTTTTAAGGCATTTCGCGCATACATGAAATGAACACATTTTTCTCCAAAACTATAACAGATGCAAGCTTGTCCTGTTTGGTGGAGATGATATTTAATAAAATAAGTAGAAATCCACTAAAAGTTTTGTTTGGTTATCTTGCAATCCCGAGATAATCGTCTCCATGCTCCAAATCCATTTTAAAGCCATTTTTAAGGCATTTCGCGCATACATGAAATGAACACATTTTTCTCCAAAACTATAACAGATGCAAGCTTGTCCTGTTTGGTGGAGATGATATTTAATAAAATAAGTAGAAATCCACTAAAAGTTTTGTTTGGTTATCTTGCAATCCCGAGATAATCGTCTCCATGCTCCAAATCCATTTTAAAGCCATTTTTAAGGCATTTCGCGCATACATGAAATGAACACATTTTTCTCCAAAACTATAACAGATGCAAGCTTGTCCTGTTTGGTGGAGATGATATTTAATAAAATAAGTAGAAATCCACTAAACGTTTTGTTTGGTTATATTGCAATCCCGAGATAATCGTCTCCATGCTCCAAATCCATTTTAAAGCCATTTTTAAGGCATTTCGCGCATACATGAAATGAACACATTTTTCTCCAAAACTATAACAGATGCAAGCTTGTCCTGTTTGGTGGAGATGATATTTAATAAAATAAGTAGAAATCCACTAAAAGTTTTGTTTGGTTATCTTGCAATCCCGAGATAATCGTCTCCATGCTCCAAATCCATTTTAAAGCCATTTTTAAGGCATTTCGCGCATACATGAAATGAACACATTTTTCTCCAAAACTATAACAGATGCAAGCTTGTCCTGTTTGGTGGAGATGATATTTAATAAAATAAGTAGAAATCCACTAAAAGTTTTGTTTGGTTATCTTGCAATCCCGAGATAATCGTCTCCATGCTCCAAATCCATTTTAAAGCCATTTTTAAGGCATTTCGCGCATACATGAAATGAACACATTTTTCTCCAAAACTATAACAGATGCAAGCTTGTCCTGTTTGGTGGAGATGATATTTAATAAAATAAGTAGAAATCCACTAAAAGTTTTGTTTGGTTATCTTGCAATCCCGAGATAATCGTCTCCATGCTCCAAATCCATTTTAAAGCCATTTTTAAGGCATTTCGCGCATACATGAAATGAACACATTTTTCTCCAAAACTATAACAGATGCAAGCTTGTCCTGTTTGGTGGAGATGATATTTAATAAAATAAGTAGAAATCCACTAAAAGTTTTGTTTGGTTATATTGCAATCCCGAGATAATCGTCTCCATGCTCCAAATCCATTTTAAAGCCATTTTTAAGGCATTTCGCGCATACATGAAATGAACACATTTTTCTCCAAAACTATAACAGATGCAAGCTTGTCCTGTTTGGTGGAGATGATATTTAATAAAATAAGTAGAAATCCACTAAAAGTTTTGTTTGGTTATCTTGCAATCCCGAGATAATCGTCTCCATGCTCCAAATCCATTTTAAAGCCATTTTTAAGGCATTTCGCGCATACATGAAATGAACACATTTTTCTCCAAAACTATAACAGATGCAAGCTTGTCCTGTTTGGTGGAGATGATATTTAATAAAATAAGTAGAAATCCACTAAAAGTTTTGTTTGGTTATCTTGCAATCCCGAGATAATCGTCTCCATGCTCCAAATCCATTTTAAAGCCATTTTTAAGGCATTTCGCGCATACATGAAATGAACACATTTTTCTCCAAAACTATAACAGATGCAAGCTTGTCCTGTTTGGTGGAGATGATATTTAATAAAATAAGTAGAAATCCACTAAAAGTTTTGTTTGGTTATCTTGCAATCCCGAGATAATCGTCTCCATGCTCCAAATCCATTTTAAAGCCATTTTTAAGGCATTTCGCGCATACATGAAATGAACACATTTTTCTCCAAAACTATAACAGATGCAAGCTTGTCCTGTTTGGTGGAGATGATATTTAATAAAATAAGTAGAAATCCACTAAAAGTTTTGTTTGGTTATATTGCAATCCCGAGATAATCGTCTCCATGCTCCAAATCCATTTTAAAGCCATTTTTAAGGCATTTCGCGCATACATGAAATGAACACATTTTTCTCCAAAACTATAACAGATGCAAGCTTGTCCTGTTTGGTGGAGATGATATTTAATAAAATAAGTAGAAATCCACTAAAAGTTTTGTTTGGTTATCTTGCAATCCCGAGATAATCGTCTCCATGCTCCAAATCCATTTTAAAGCCATTTTTAAGGCATTTCGCGCATACATGAAATGAACACATTTTTCTCCAAAACTATAACAGATGCAAGCTTGTCCTGTTTGGTGGAGATGATATTTAATAAAATAAGTAGAAATCCACTAAAAGTTTTGTTTGGTTATCTTGCAATCCCGAGATAATCGTCTCCATGCTCCAAATCCATTTTAAAGCCATTTTTAAGGCATTTCGCGCATACATGAAATGAACACATTTTTCTCCAAAACTATAACAGATGCAAGCTTGTCCTGTTTGGTGGAGATGATATTTAATAAAATAAGTAGAAATCCACTAAAAGTTTTGTTTGGTTATCTTGCAATCCCGAGATAATCGTCTCCATGCTCCAAATCCATTTTAAAGCCATTTTTAAGGCATTTCGCGCATACATGAAATGAACACATTTTTCTCCAAAACTATAACAGATGCAAGCTTGTCCTGTTTGGTGGAGATGATATTTAATAAAATAAGTAGAAATCCACTAAAAGTTTTGTTTGGTTATCTTGCAATCCCGAGATAATCGTCTCCATGCTCCAAATCCATTTTAAAGCCATTTTTAAGGCATTTCGCGCATACATGAAATGAACACATTTTTCTCCAAAACTATAACAGATGCAAGCTTGTCCTGTTTGGTGGAGATGATATTTAATAAAATAAGTAGAAATCCACTAAAAGTTTTGTTTGGTTATCTTGCAATCCCGAGATAATCGTCTCCATGCTCCAAATCCATTTTAAAGCCATTTTTAAGGCATTTCGCGCATACATGAAATGAACACATTTTTCTCCAAAACTATAACAGATGCAAGCTTGTCCTGTTTGGTGGAGATGATATTTAATAAAATAAGTAGAAATCCACTAAAAGTTTTGTTTGGTTATCTTGCAATCCCGAGATAATCGTCTCCATGCTCAAAATCCATTTTAAAGCCATTTTTAAGGCATTTCGCGCATACATGAAATGAACACATTTTTCTCCAAAACTATAACAGATGCAAGCTTGTCCTGTTTGGTGGAGATGATATTTAATAAAATAAGTAGAAATCCACTAAAAGTTTTGTTTGGTTATATTGCAATCCCGAGATAATCGTCTCCATGCTCCAAATCCATTTTAAAGCCATTTTTAAGGCATTTCGCGCATACATGAAATGAACACATTTTTCTCCAAAACTATAACAGATGCAAGCTTGTCCTGTTTGGTGGAGATGATATTTAATAAAATAAGTAGAAATCCACTAAAAGTTTTGTTTGGTTATCTTGCAATCCCGAGATAATCGTCTCCATGCTCCAAATCCATTTTAAAGCCATTTTTAAGGCATTTCGCGCATACATGAAATGAACACATTTTTCTCCAAAACTATAACAGATGCAAGCTTGTCCTGTTTGGTGGAGATGATATTTAATAAAATAAGTAGAAATCCACTAAAAGTTTTGTTTGGTTATCTTGCAATCCCGAGATAATCGTCTCCATGCTCCAAATCCATTTTAAAGCCATTTTTAAGGCATTTCGCGCATACATGAAATGAACACATTTTTCTCCAAAACTATAATAGATGCAAGCTTGTCCTGTTTGGTGGAGATGATATTTAATAAAATAAGTAGAAATCCACTAAAAGTTTTGTTTGGTTATCTTGCAATCCCGAGATAATCGTCTCCATGCTCCAAATCCATTTTAAAGCCATTTTTAAGGCATTTCGCGCATACATGAAAAGAACACATTTTTCTTTAAAACTATAACAGATGCAAGCTTGTCCTGTTTGGTGGAGATGATATTTAATAAAATAAGTAGAAATCCACTAAAAGTTTTGTTTGGTTATCTTGCAATCCCGAGATAATCGTCTCCATGCTCCAAATCCATTTTAAAGCCATTTTTAAGGCATTTCGCGCATACATGAAATGAACACATTTTTCTCCAAAACTATAACAGATGCAAGCTTGTCCTGTTTGGTGGAGATGATATTTAATAAAATAAGTAGAAATCCACTAAAAGTTTTGTTTGGTTATCTTGCAATCCCGAGATAATCGTCTCCATGCTCCAAATCCATTTTAAAGCCATTTTTAAGGCATTTCGCGCATACATGAAATGAACACATTTTTCTCCAAAACTATAACAGATGCAAGCTTGTCCTGTTTGGTGGAGATGATATTTAATAAAATAAGTAGAAATCCACTAAAAGTTTTGTTTGGTTATATTGCAATCCCGAGATAATCGTCTCCATGCTCCAAATCCATTTTAAAGCCATTTTTAAGGCATTTCGCGCATACATGAAATGAACACATTTTTCTCCAAAACTATAACAGATGCAAGCTTGTCCTGTTTGGTGGAGATGATATTTAATAAAATAAGTAGAAATCCACTAAAAGTTTTGTTTGGTTATCTTGCAATCCCGAGATAATCGTCTCCATGCTCCAAATCCATTTTAAAGCCATTTTTAAGGCATTTCGCGCATACATGAAATGAACACATTTTTCTCCAAAACTATAACAGATGCAAGCTTGTCCTGTTTGGTGGAGATGATATTTAATAAAATAAGTAGAAATCCACTAAAAGTTTTGTTTGGTTATCTTGCAATCCCGAGATAATCGTCTCCATGCTCCAAATCCATTTTAAAGCCATTTTTAAGGCATTTCGCGCATACATGAAATGAACACATTTTTCTCCAAAACTATAACAGATGCAAGCTTGTCCTGTTTGGTGGAGATGATATTTAATAAAATAAGTAGAAATCCACTAAAAGTTTTGTTTGGTTATCTTGCAATCCCGAGATAATCGTCTCCATGCTCCAAATCCATTTTAAAGCCATTTTTAAGGCATTTCGCGCATACATGAAATGAACACATTTTTCTCCAAAACTATAACAGATGCAAGCTTGTCCTGTTTGGTGGAGATGATATTTAATGAAATAAGTAGAAATCCACTAAACGTTTTGTTTGGTTATATTGCAATCCCGAGATAATCGTCTCCATGCTCCAAATCCATTTTAAAGCCATTTTTAAGGCATTTCGCGCATACATGAAATGAACACATTTTTCTCCAAAACTATAACAGATGCAAGCTTGTCCTGTTTGGTGGAGATGATATTTAATAAAATAAGTAGAAATCCACTAAAAGTTTTGTTTGGTTATCTTGCAATCCCGAGATAATCGTCTCCATGCTCCAAATCCATTTTAAAGCCATTTTTAAGGCATTTCGCGCATACATGAAATGAACACATTTTTCTCCAAAACTATAACAGATGCAAGCTTGTCCTGTTTGGTGGAGATGATATTTAATAAAATAAGTAGAAATCCACTAAAAGTTTTGTTTGGTTATCTTGCAATCCCGAGATAATCGTCTCCATGCTCCAAATCCATTTTAAAGCCATTTTTAAGGCATTTCGCGCATACATGAAATGAACACATTTTTCTCCAAAACTATAACAGATGCAAGCTTGTCCTGTTTGGTGGAGATGATATTTAATAAAATAAGTAGAAATCCACTAAAAGTTTTGTTTGGTTATCTTGCAATCCGAGATAATCGTCTCCATGCTCCAAATCCATTTTAAAGCCATTTTTAAGGCATTTCGCGCATACATGAAATGAACACATTTTTCTCCAAAACTATAACAGATGCAAGCTTGTCCTGTTTGGTGGAGATGATATTTAATAAAATAAGTAGAAATCCACTAAAAGTTTTGTTTGGTTATCTTGCAATACCGAGATAATCGTCTCCATGCTCCAAATCCATTTTAAAGCCATTTTTAAGGCATTTCGCGCATACATGAAATGAACACATTTTTCTCCAAAACTATAACAGATGCAAGCTTGTCCTGTTTGGTGGAGATGATATTTAATAAAATAAGTAGAAATCCACTAAAAGTTTTGTTTGGTTATATTGCAATCCCGAGATAATCGTCTCCATGCTCCAAATCCATTTTAAAGCCATTTTTAAGGCATTTCGCGCATACATGAAATGAACACATTTTTCTCCAAAACTATAACAGATGCAAGCTTGTCCTGTTTGGTGGAGATGATATTTAATAAAATAAGTAGAAATCCACTAAAAGTTTTGTTTGGTTATATTGCAATCCCGAGATAATCGTCTCCATGCTCCAAATCCATTTTAAAGCCATTTTTAAGGCATTTCGCGCATACATGAAATGAACACATTTTTCTCCAAAACTATAACAGATGCAAGCTTGTCCTGTTTGGTGGAGATGATATTTAATAAAATAAGTAGAAATCCACTAAAAGTTTTGTTTGGTTATCTTGCAATCCCGAGATAATCGTCTCCATGCTCCAAATCCATTTTAAAGCCATTTTTAAGGCATTTCGCGCATACATGAAATGAACACATTTTTCTCCAAAACTATAACAGATGCAAGCTTGTCCTGTTTGGTGGAGATGATATTTAATAAAATAAGTAGAAATCCACTAAAAGTTTTGTTTGGTTATCTTGCAATCCCGAGATAATCGTCTCCATGCTCCAAATCCATTTTAAAGCCATTTTTAAGGCATTTCGCGCATACATGAAATGAACACATTTTTCTCCAAAACTATAACAGATGCAAGCTTGTCCTGTTTGGTGGAGATGATATTTAATAAAATAAGTAGAAATCCACTAAAAGTTTTGTTTGGTTATCTTGCAATACCGAGATAATCGTCTCCATGCTCCAAATCCATTTTAAAGCCATTTTTAAGGCATTTCGCGCATACATGAAATGAACACATTTTTCTCCAAAACTATAACAGATGCAAGCTTGTCCTGTTTGGTGGAGATGATATTTAATAAAATAAGTAGAAATCCACTAAAAGTTTTGTTTGGTTATCTTGCAATCCCGAGATAATCGTCTCCATGCTCCAAATCCATTTTAAAGCCATTTTTAAGGCATTTCGCGCATACATGAAATGAACACATTTTTCTCCAAAACTATAACAGATGCAAGCTTGTCCTGTTTGGTGGAGATGATATTTAATAAAATAAGTAGAAATCCACTAAAAGTTTTGTTTGGTTATCTTGCAATCCCGAGATAATCGTCTCCATGCTCCAAATCCATTTTAAAGCCATTTTTAAGGCATTTCGCGCATACATGAAATGAACACATTTTTCTCCAAAACTATAACAGATGCAAGCTTGTCCTGTTTGGTGGAGATGATATTTAATAAAATAAGTAGAAATCCACTAAAAGTTTTGTTTGGTTATCTTGCAATCCCGAGATAATCGTCTCCATGCTCCAAATCCATTTTAAAGCCATTTTTAAGGCATTTCGCGCATACATGAAATGAACACATTTTTCTCCAAAACTATAACAGATGCAAGCTTGTCCTGTTTGGTGGAGATGATATTTAATAAAATAAGTAGAAATCCACTAAAAGTTTTGTTTGGTTATCTTGCAATCCCGAGATAATCGTCTCCATGCTCCAAATCCATTTTAAAGCCATTTTTAAGGCATTTCGCGCATACATGAAATGAACACATTTTTCTCCAAAACTATAACAGATGCAAGCTTGTCCTGTTTGGTGGAGATGATATTTAATAAAATAAGTAGAAATCCACTAAAAGTTTTGTTTGGTTATCTTGCAATCCCGAGATAATCGTCTCCATGCTCCAAATCCATTTTAAAGCCATTTTTAAGGCATTTCGCGCATACATGAAATGAACACATTTTTCTCCAAAACTATAACAGATGCAAGCTTGTCCTGTTTGGTGGAGATGATATTTAATAAAATAAGTAGAAATCCACTAAAAGTTTTGTTTGGTTATCTTGCAATCCCGAGATAATCGTCTCCATGCTCCAAATCCATTTTAAAGCCATTTTTAAGGCATTTCGCGCATACATGAAATGAACACATTTTTCTCCAAAACTATAACAGATGCAAGCTTGTCCTGTTTGGTGGAGATGATATTTAATAAAATAAGTAGAAATCCACTAAAAGTTTTGTTTGGTTATCTTGCAATCCCGAGATAATCGTCTCCATGCTCCAAATCCATTTTAAAGCCATTTTTAAGGCATTTCGCGCATACATGAAATGAACACATTTTTCTCCAAAACTATAACAGATGCAAGCTTGTCCTGTTTGGTGGAGATGATATTTAATAAAATAAGTAGAAATCCACTAAAAGTTTTGTTTGGTTATCTTGCAATCCCGAGATAATCGTCTCCATGCTCCAAATCCATTTTAAAGCCATTTTTAAGGCATTTCGCGCATACATGAAATGAACACATTTTTCTCCAAAACTATAACAGATGCAAGCTTGTCCTGTTTGGTGGAGATGATATTTAATAAAATAAGTAGAAATCCACTAAAAGTTTTGTTTGGTTATATTGCAATCCCGAGATAATCGTCTCCATGCTCCAAATCCATTTTAAAGCCATTTTTAAGGCATTTCGCGCATACATGAAATGAACACATTTTTCTCCAAAACTATAACAGATGCAAGCTTGTCCTGTTTGGTGGAGATGATATTTAATAAAATAAGTAGAAATCCACTAAAAGTTTTGTTTGGTTATCTTGCAATCCCGAGATAATCGTCTCCATGCTCCAAATCCATTTTAAAGCCATTTTTAAGGCATTTCGCGCATACATGAAATGAACACATTTTTCTCCAAAACTATAACAGATGCAAGCTTGTCCTGTTTGGTGGAGATGATATTTAATAAAATAAGTAGAAATCCACTAAAAGTTTTGTTTGGTTATCTTGCAATCCCGAGATAATCGTCTCCATGCTCCAAATCCATTTTAAAGCCATTTTTAAGGCATTTCGCGCATACATGAAATGAACACATTTTTCTCCAAAACTATAACAGATGCAAGCTTGTCCTGTTTGGTGGAGATGATATTTAATAAAATAAGTAGAAATCCACTAAAAGTTTTGTTTGGTTATCTTGCAATCCCGAGATAATCGTCTCCATGCTCCAAATCCATTTTAAAGCCATTTTTAAGGCATTTCGCGCATACATGAAATGAACACATTTTTCTCCAAAACTATAACAGATGCAAGCTTGTCCTGTTTGGTGGAGATGATATTTAATAAAATAAGTAGAAATCCACTAAAAGTTTTGTTTGGTTATCTTGCAATCCCGAGATAATCGTCTCCATGCTCCAAATCCATTTTAAAGCCATTTTTAAGGCATTTCGCGCATACATGAAATGAACACATTTTTCTCCAAAACTATAACAGATGCAAGCTTGTCCTGTTTGGTGGAGATGATATTTAATAAAATAAGTAGAAATCCACTAAAAGTTTTGTTTGGTTATCTTGCAATCCCGAGATAATCGTCTCCATGCTCCAAATCCATTTTAAAGCCATTTTTAAGGCATTTCGCGCATACATGAAATGAACACATTTTTCTCCAAAACTATAACAGATGCAAGCTTGTCCTGTTTGGTGGAGATGATATTTAATAAAATAAGTAGAAATCCACTAAAAGTTTTGTTTGGTTATCTTGCAATCCCGAGATAATCGTCTCCATGCTCCAAATCCATTTTAAAGCCATTTTTAAGGCATTTCGCGCATACATGAAATGAACACATTTTTCTCCAAAACTATAACAGATGCAAGCTTGTCCTGTTTGGTGGAGATGATATTTAATAAAATAAGTAGAAATCCACTAAAAGTTTTGTTTGGTTATCTTGCAATCCCGAGATAATCGTCTCCATGCTCCAAATCCATTTTAAAGCCATTTTTAAGGCATTTCGCGCATACATGAAATGAACACATTTTTCTCCAAAACTATAACAGATGCAAGCTTGTCCTGTTTGGTGGAGATGATATTTAATAAAATAAGTAGAAATCCACTAAAAGTTTTGTTTGTTGGTTATCTTGCAATCCCGAGATAATCGTCTCCATGCTCCAAATCCATTTTAAAGCCATTTTTAAGGCATTTCGCGCATACATGAAATGAACACATTTTTCTTCAAAACTATAACAGATGCAAGCTTGTCCTGTTTGGTGGAGATGATATTTAATAAAATAAGTAGAAATCCACTAAAAGTTTTGTTTGGTTATCTTGCAATCCCGAGATAATCGTCTCCATGCTCCAAATCCATTTTAAAGCCATTTT
>NW_027443251.1:0-52515 GCF_048569485.1 Anomaloglossus baeobatrachus | reverse complement strand
GATAATCGTCTCCATGCTCCAAATCCATTTTAAAGCCATTTTTAAGGCATTTCGCGCATACATGAAATGAACACATTTTTCTCCAAAACTATAACAGATGCAAGCTTGTCCTGTTTGGTGGAGATGATATTTAATAAAATAAGTAGAAATCCACTAAAAGTTTTGTTTGGTTATCTTGCAATCCCGAGATAATCGTCTCCATGCTCCAAATCCATTTTAAAGCCATTTTTAAGGCATTTCGCGCATACATGAAATGAACACATTTTTCTCCAAAACTATAACAGATGCAAGCTTGTCCTGTTTGGTGGAGATGATATTTAATAAAATAAGTAGAAATCCACTAAAAGTTTTGTTTGGTTATCTTGCAATCCCGAGATAATCGTCTCCATGCTCCAAATCCATTTTAAAGCCATTTTTAAGGCATTTCGCGCATACATGAAATGAACACATTTTTCTCCAAAACTATAACAGATGCAAGCTTGTCCTGTTTGGTGGAGATGATATTTAATAAAATAAGTAGAAATCCACTAAAAGTTTTGTTTGGTTATCTTGCAATCCCGAGATAATCGTCTCCATGCTCCAAATCCATTTTAAAGCCATTTTTAAGGCATTTCGCGCATACATGAAATGAACACATTTTTCTCCAAAACTATAACAGATGCAAGCTTGTCCTGTTTGGTGGAGATGATATTTAATAAAATAAGTAGAAATCCACTAAAAGTTTTGTTTGGTTATCTTGCAATCCCGAGATAATCGTCTCCATGCTCCAAATCCATTTTAAAGCCATTTTTAAGGCATTTCGCGCATACATGAAATGAACACATTTTTCTCCAAAACTATAACAGATGCAAGCTTGTCCTGTTTGGTGGAGATGATATTTAATAAAATAAGTAGAAATCCACTAAAAGTTTTGTTTGGTTATCTTGCAATCCCGAGATAATCGTCTCCATGCTCCAAATCCATTTTAAAGCCATTTTTAAGGCATTTCGCGCATACATGAAATGAACACATTTTTCTCCAAAACTATAACAGATGCAAGCTTGTCCTGTTTGGTGGAGATGATATTTAATAAAATAAGTAGAAATCCACTAAAAGTTTTGTTTGGTTATCTTGCAATCCCGAGATAATCGTCTCCATGCTCCAAATCCATTTTAAAGCCATTTTTAAGGCATTTCGCGCATACATGAAATGAACACATTTTTCTCCAAAACTATAACAGATGCAAGCTTGTCCTGTTTGGTGGAGATGATATTTAATAAAATAAGTAGAAATCCACTAAAAGTTTTGTTTGGTTATCTTGCAATCCCGAGATAATCGTCTCCATGCTCCAAATCCATTTTAAAGCCATTTTTAAGGCATTTCGCGCATACATGAAATGAACACATTTTTCTCCAAAACTATAACAGATGCAAGCTTGTCCTGTTTGGTGGAGATGATATTTAATAAAATAAGTAGAAATCCACTAAAAGTTTTGTTTGGTTATCTTGCAATCCCGAGATAATCGTCTCCATGCTCCAAATCCATTTTAAAGCCATTTTTAAGGCATTTCGCGCATACATGAAATGAACACATTTTTCTCCAAAACTATAACAGATGCAAGCTTGTCCTGTTTGGTGGAGATGATATTTAATAAAATAAGTAGAAATCCACTAAAAGTTTTGTTTGGTTATCTTGCAATCCCGAGATAATCGTCTCCATGCTCCAAATCCATTTTAAAGCCATTTTTAAGGCATTTCGCGCATACATGAAATGAACACATTTTTCTCCAAAACTATAACAGATGCAAGCTTGTCCTGTTTGGTGGAGATGATATTTAATAAAATAAGTAGAAATCCACTAAAAGTTTTGTTTGGTTATCTTGCAATCCCGAGATAATCGTCTCCATGCTCCAAATCCATTTTAAAGCCATTTTTAAGGCATTTCGCGCATACATGAAATGAACACATTTTTCTCCAAAACTATAACAGATGCAAGCTTGTCCTGTTTGGTGGAGATGATATTTAATAAAATAAGTAGAAATCCACTAAAAGTTTTGTTTGGTTATCTTGCAATCCCGAGATAATCGTCTCCATGCTCCAAATCCATTTTAAAGCCATTTTTAAGGCATTTCGCGCATACATGAAATGAACACATTTTTCTCCAAAACTATAACAGATGCAAGCTTGTCCTGTTTGGTGGAGATGATATTTAATAAAATAAGTAGAAATCCACTAAAAGTTTTGTTTGGTTATCTTGCAATCCCGAGATAATCGTCTCCATGCTCCAAATCCATTTTAAAGCCATTTTTAAGGCATTTCGCGCATACATGAAATGAACACATTTTTCTCCAAAACTATAACAGATGCAAGCTTGTCCTGTTTGGTGGAGATGATATTTAATAAAATAAGTAGAAATCCACTAAAAGTTTTGTTTGGTTATCTTGCAATCCCGAGATAATCGTCTCCATGCTCCAAATCCATTTTAAAGCCATTTTTAAGGCATTTCGCGCATACATGAAATGAACACATTTTTCTCCAAAACTATAACAGATGCAAGCTTGTCCTGTTTGGTGGAGATGATATTTAATAAAATAAGTAGAAATCCACTAAAAGTTTTGTTTGGTTATCTTGCAATCCCGAGATAATCGTCTCCATGCTCCAAATCCATTTTAAAGCCATTTTTAAGGCATTTCGCGCATACATGAAATGAACACATTTTTCTCCAAAACTATAACAGATGCAAGCTTGTCCTGTTTGGTGGAGATGATATTTAATAAAATAAGTAGAAATCCACTAAAAGTTTTGTTTGGTTATCTTGCAATCCCGAGATAATCGTCTCCATGCTCCAAATCCATTTTAAAGCCATTTTTAAGGCATTTCGCGCATACATGAAATGAACACATTTTTCTCCAAAACTATAACAGATGCAAGCTTGTCCTGTTTGGTGGAGATGATATTTAATAAAATAAGTAGAAATCCACTAAAAGTTTTGTTTGGTTATCTTGCAATCCCGAGATAATCGTCTCCATGCTCCAAATCCATTTTAAAGCCATTTTTAAGGCATTTCGCGCATACATGAAATGAACACATTTTTCTCCAAAACTATAACAGATGCAAGCTTGTCCTGTTTGGTGGAGATGATATTTAATAAAATAAGTAGAAATCCACTAAAAGTTTTGTTTGGTTATCTTGCAATCCCGAGATAATCGTCTCCATGCTCCAAATCCATTTTAAAGCCATTTTTAAGGCATTTCGCGCATACATGAAATGAACACATTTTTCTCCAAAACTATAACAGATGCAAGCTTGTCCTGTTTGGTGGAGATGATATTTAATAAAATAAGTAGAAATCCACTAAAAGTTTTGTTTGGTTATCTTGCAATCCCGAGATAATCGTCTCCATGCTCCAAATCCATTTTAAAGCCATTTTTAAGGCATTTCGCGCATACATGAAATGAACACATTTTTCTCCAAAACTATAACAGATGCAAGCTTGTCCTGTTTGGTGGAGATGATATTTAATAAAATAAGTAGAAATCCACTAAAAGTTTTGTTTGGTTATCTTGCAATCCCGAGATAATCGTCTCCATGCTCCAAATCCATTTTAAAGCCATTTTTAAGGCATTTCGCGCATACATGAAATGAACACATTTTTCTCCAAAACTATAACAGATGCAAGCTTGTCCTGTTTGGTGGAGATGATATTTAATAAAATAAGTAGAAATCCACTAAAAGTTTTGTTTGGTTATCTTGCAATCCCGAGATAATCGTCTCCATGCTCCAAATCCATTTTAAAGCCATTTTTAAGGCATTTCGCGCATACATGAAATGAACACATTTTTCTCCAAAACTATAACAGATGCAAGCTTGTCCTGTTTGGTGGAGATGATATTTAATAAAATAAGTAGAAATCCACTAAAAGTTTTGTTTGGTTATCTTGCAATCCCGAGATAATCGTCTCCATGCTCCAAATCCATTTTAAAGCCATTTTTAAGGCATTTCGCGCATACATGAAATGAACACATTTTTCTCCAAAACTATAACAGATGCAAGCTTGTCCTGTTTGGTGGAGATGATATTTAATAAAATAAGTAGAAATCCACTAAAAGTTTTGTTTGGTTATCTTGCAATCCCGAGATAATCGTCTCCATGCTCCAAATCCATTTTAAAGCCATTTTTAAGGCATTTCGCGCATACATGAAATGAACACATTTTTCTCCAAAACTATAACAGATGCAAGCTTGTCCTGTTTGGTGGAGATGATATTTAATAAAATAAGTAGAAATCCACTAAAAGTTTTGTTTGGTTATCTTGCAATCCCGAGATAATCGTCTCCATGCTCCAAATCCATTTTAAAGCCATTTTTAAGGCATTTCGCGCATACATGAAATGAACACATTTTTCTCCAAAACTATAACAGATGCAAGCTTGTCCTGTTTGGTGGAGATGATATTTAATAAAATAAGTAGAAATCCACTAAAAGTTTTGTTTGGTTATCTTGCAATCCCGAGATAATCGTCTCCATGCTCCAAATCCATTTTAAAGCCATTTTTAAGGCATTTCGCGCATACATGAAATGA
Organism: Anomaloglossus baeobatrachus; assembly: GCF_048569485.1. NCBI lineage: Eukaryota > Metazoa > Chordata > Amphibia > Anura > Aromobatidae > Anomaloglossus > Anomaloglossus baeobatrachus. Next base: position 47,957 of record NW_027443251.1, on the reverse strand, counting down.
ACACATTTTTCTCCAAAACTATAACAGATGCAAGCTTGTCCTGTTTGGTGGAGATGATATTTAATAAAATAAGTAGAAATCCACTAAAAGTTTTGTTTGGTTATCTTGCAATCCCGAGATAATCGTCTCCATGCTCCAAATCCATTTTAAAGCCATTTTTAAGGCATTTCGCGCATACATGAAATGAACACATTTTTCTCCAAAACTATAACAGATGCAAGCTTGTCCTGTTTGGTGGAGATGATATTTAATAAAATAAGTAGAAATCCACTAAAAGTTTTGTTTGGTTATCTTGCAATCCCGAGATAATCGTCTCCATGCTCCAAATCCATTTTAAAGCCATTTTTAAGGCATTTCGCGCATACATGAAATGAACACATTTTTCTCCAAAACTATAACAGATGCAAGCTTGTCCTGTTTGGTGGAGATGATATTTAATAAAATAAGTAGAAATCCACTAAAAGTTTTGTTTGGTTATCTTGCAATCCCGAGATAATCGTCTCCATGCTCCAAATCCATTTTAAAGCCATTTTTAAGGCATTTCGCGCATACATGAAATGAACACATTTTTCTCCAAAACTATAACAGATGCAAGCTTGTCCTGTTTGGTGGAGATGATATTTAATAAAATAAGTAGAAATCCACTAAAAGTTTTGTTTGGTTATCTTGCAATCCCGAGATAATCGTCTCCATGCTCCAAATCCATTTTAAAGCCATTTTTAAGGCATTTCGCGCATACATGAAATGAACACATTTTTCTCCAAAACTATAACAGATGCAAGCTTGTCCTGTTTGGTGGAGATGATATTTAATAAAATAAGTAGAAATCCACTAAAAGTTTTGTTTGGTTATCTTGCAATCCCGAGATAATCGTCTCCATGCTCCAAATCCATTTTAAAGCCATTTTTAAGGCATTTCGCGCATACATGAAATGAACACATTTTTCTCCAAAACTATAACAGATGCAAGCTTGTCCTGTTTGGTGGAGATGATATTTAATAAAATAAGTAGAAATCCACTAAAAGTTTTGTTTGGTTATCTTGCAATCCCGAGATAATCGTCTCCATGCTCCAAATCCATTTTAAAGCCATTTTTAAGGCATTTCGCGCATACATGAAATGAACACATTTTTCTCCAAAACTATAACAGATGCAAGCTTGTCCTGTTTGGTGGAGATGATATTTAATAAAATAAGTAGAAATCCACTAAAAGTTTTGTTTGGTTATCTTGCAATCCCGAGATAATCGTCTCCATGCTCCAAATCCATTTTAAAGCCATTTTTAAGGCATTTCGCGCATACATGAAATGAACACATTTTTCTCCAAAACTATAACAGATGCAAGCTTGTCCTGTTTGGTGGAGATGATATTTAATAAAATAAGTAGAAATCCACTAAAAGTTTTGTTTGGTTATCTTGCAATCCCGAGATAATCGTCTCCATGCTCCAAATCCATTTTAAAGCCATTTTTAAGGCATTTCGCGCATACATGAAATGAACACATTTTTCTCCAAAACTATAACAGATGCAAGCTTGTCCTGTTTGGTGGAGATGATATTTAATAAAATAAGTAGAAATCCACTAAAAGTTTTGTTTGGTTATCTTGCAATCCCGAGATAATCGTCTCCATGCTCCAAATCCATTTTAAAGCCATTTTTAAGGCATTTCGCGCATACATGAAATGAACACATTTTTCTCCAAAACTATAACAGATGCAAGCTTGTCCTGTTTGGTGGAGATGATATTTAATAAAATAAGTAGAAATCCACTAAAAGTTTTGTTTGGTTATCTTGCAATCCCGAGATAATCGTCTCCATGCTCCAAATCCATTTTAAAGCCATTTTTAAGGCATTTCGCGCATACATGAAATGAACACATTTTTCTCCAAAACTATAACAGATGCAAGCTTGTCCTGTTTGGTGGAGATGATATTTAATAAAATAAGTAGAAATCCACTAAAAGTTTTGTTTGGTTATCTTGCAATCCCGAGATAATCGTCTCCATGCTCCAAATCCATTTTAAAGCCATTTTTAAGGCATTTCGCGCATACATGAAATGAACACATTTTTCTCCAAAACTATAACAGATGCAAGCTTGTCCTGTTTGGTGGAGATGATATTTAATAAAATAAGTAGAAATCCACTAAAAGTTTTGTTTGGTTATCTTGCAATCCCGAGATAATCGTCTCCATGCTCCAAATCCATTTTAAAGCCATTTTTAAGGCATTTCGCGCATACATGAAATGAACACATTTTTCTCCAAAACTATAACAGATGCAAGCTTGTCCTGTTTGGTGGAGATGATATTTAATAAAATAAGTAGAAATCCACTAAAAGTTTTGTTTGGTTATCTTGCAATCCCGAGATAATCGTCTCCATGCTCCAAATCCATTTTAAAGCCATTTTTAAGGCATTTCGCGCATACATGAAATGAACACATTTTTCTCCAAAACTATAACAGATGCAAGCTTGTCCTGTTTGGTGGAGATGATATTTAATAAAATAAGTAGAAATCCACTAAAAGTTTTGTTTGGTTATCTTGCAATCCCGAGATAATCGTCTCCATGCTCCAAATCCATTTTAAAGCCATTTTTAAGGCATTTCGCGCATACATGAAATGAACACATTTTTCTCCAAAACTATAACAGATGCAAGCTTGTCCTGTTTGGTGGAGATGATATTTAATAAAATAAGTAGAAATCCACTAAAAGTTTTGTTTGGTTATCTTGCAATCCCGAGATAATCGTCTCCATGCTCCAAATCCATTTTAAAGCCATTTTTAAGGCATTTCGCGCATACATGAAATGAACACATTTTTCTCCAAAACTATAACAGATGCAAGCTTGTCCTGTTTGGTGGAGATGATATTTAATAAAATAAGTAGAAATCCACTAAAAGTTTTGTTTGGTTATCTTGCAATCCCGAGATAATCGTCTCCATGCTCCAAATCCATTTTAAAGCCATTTTTAAGGCATTTCGCGCATACATGAAATGAACACATTTTTCTCCAAAACTATAACAGATGCAAGCTTGTCCTGTTTGGTGGAGATGATATTTAATAAAATAAGTAGAAATCCACTAAAAGTTTTGTTTGGTTATCTTGCAATCCCGAGATAATCGTCTCCATGCTCCAAATCCATTTTAAAGCCATTTTTAAGGCATTTCGCGCATACATGAAATGAACACATTTTTCTCCAAAACTATAACAGATGCAAGCTTGTCCTGTTTGGTGGAGATGATATTTAATAAAATAAGTAGAAATCCACTAAAAGTTTTGTTTGGTTATCTTGCAATCCCGAGATAATCGTCTCCATGCTCCAAATCCATTTTAAAGCCATTTTTAAGGCATTTCGCGCATACATGAAATGAACACATTTTTCTCCAAAACTATAACAGATGCAAGCTTGTCCTGTTTGGTGGAGATGATATTTAATAAAATAAGTAGAAATCCACTAAAAGTTTTGTTTGGTTATCTTGCAATCCCGAGATAATCGTCTCCATGCTCCAAATCCATTTTAAAGCCATTTTTAAGGCATTTCGCGCATACATGAAATGAACACATTTTTCTCCAAAACTATAACAGATGCAAGCTTGTCCTGTTTGGTGGAGATGATATTTAATAAAATAAGTAGAAATCCACTAAAAGTTTTGTTTGGTTATCTTGCAATCCCGAGATAATCGTCTCCATGCTCCAAATCCATTTTAAAGCCATTTTTAAGGCATTTCGCGCATACATGAAATGAACACATTTTTCTCCAAAACTATAACAGATGCAAGCTTGTCCTGTTTGGTGGAGATGATATTTAATAAAATAAGTAGAAATCCACTAAAAGTTTTGTTTGGTTATCTTGCAATCCCGAGATAATCGTCTCCATGCTCCAAATCCATTTTAAAGCCATTTTTAAGGCATTTCGCGCATACATGAAATGAACACATTTTTCTCCAAAACTATAACAGATGCAAGCTTGTCCTGTTTGGTGGAGATGATATTTAATAAAATAAGTAGAAATCCACTAAAAGTTTTGTTTGGTTATCTTGCAATCCCGAGATAATCGTCTCCATGCTCCAAATCCATTTTAAAGCCATTTTTAAGGCATTTCGCGCATACATGAAATGAACACATTTTTCTCCAAAACTATAACAGATGCAAGCTTGTCCTGTTTGGTGGAGATGATATTTAATAAAATAAGTAGAAATCCACTAAAAGTTTTGTTTGGTTATCTTGCAATCCCGAGATAATCGTCTCCATGCTCCAAATCCATTTTAAAGCCATTTTTAAGGCATTTCGCGCATACATGAAATGAACACATTTTTCTCCAAAACTATAACAGATGCAAGCTTGTCCTGTTTGGTGGAGATGATATTTAATAAAATAAGTAGAAATCCACTAAAAGTTTTGTTTGGTTATCTTGCAATCCCGAGATAATCGTCTCCATGCTCCAAATCCATTTTAAAGCCATTTTTAAGGCATTTCGCGCATACATGAAATGAACACATTTTTCTCCAAAACTATAACAGATGCAAGCTTGTCCTGTTTGGTGGAGATGATATTTAATAAAATAAGTAGAAATCCACTAAAAGTTTTGTTTGGTTATCTTGCAATCCCGAGATAATCGTCTCCATGCTCCAAATCCATTTTAAAGCCATTTTTAAGGCATTTCGCGCATACATGAAATGAACACATTTTTCTCCAAAACTATAACAGATGCAAGCTTGTCCTGTTTGGTGGAGATGATATTTAATAAAATAAGTAGAAATCCACTAAAAGTTTTGTTTGGTTATCTTGCAATCCCGAGATAATCGTCTCCATGCTCCAAATCCATTTTAAAGCCATTTTTAAGGCATTTCGCGCATACATGAAATGAACACATTTTTCTCCAAAACTATAACAGATGCAAGCTTGTCCTGTTTGGTGGAGATGATATTTAATAAAATAAGTAGAAATCCACTAAAAGTTTTGTTTGGTTATCTTGCAATCCCGAGATAATCGTCTCCATGCTCCAAATCCATTTTAAAGCCATTTTTAAGGCATTTCGCGCATACATGAAATGAACACATTTTTCTCCAAAACTATAACAGATGCAAGCTTGTCCTGTTTGGTGGAGATGATATTTAATAAAATAAGTAGAAATCCACTAAAAGTTTTGTTTGGTTATCTTGCAATCCCGAGATAATCGTCTCCATGCTCCAAATCCATTTTAAAGCCATTTTTAAGGCATTTCGCGCATACATGAAATGAACACATTTTTCTCCAAAACTATAACAGATGCAAGCTTGTCCTGTTTGGTGGAGATGATATTTAATAAAATAAGTAGAAATCCACTAAAAGTTTTGTTTGGTTATCTTGCAATCCCGAGATAATCGTCTCCATGCTCCAAATCCATTTTAAAGCCATTTTTAAGGCATTTCGCGCATACATGAAATGAACACATTTTTCTCCAAAACTATAACAGATGCAAGCTTGTCCTGTTTGGTGGAGATGATATTTAATAAAATAAGTAGAAATCCACTAAAAGTTTTGTTTGGTTATCTTGCAATCCCGAGATAATCGTCTCCATGCTCCAAATCCATTTTAAAGCCATTTTTAAGGCATTTCGCGCATACATGAAATGAACACATTTTTCTCCAAAACTATAACAGATGCAAGCTTGTCCTGTTTGGTGGAGATGATATTTAATAAAATAAGTAGAAATCCACTAAAAGTTTTGTTTGGTTATCTTGCAATCCCGAGATAATCGTCTCCATGCTCCAAATCCATTTTAAAGCCATTTTTAAGGCATTTCGCGCATACATGAAATGAACACATTTTTCTCCAAAACTATAACAGATGCAAGCTTGTCCTGTTTGGTGGAGATGATATTTAATAAAATAAGTAGAAATCCACTAAAAGTTTTGTTTGGTTATCTTGCAATCCCGAGATAATCGTCTCCATGCTCCAAATCCATTTTAAAGCCATTTTTAAGGCATTTCGCGCATACATGAAATGAACACATTTTTCTCCAAAACTATAACAGATGCAAGCTTGTCCTGTTTGGTGGAGATGATATTTAATAAAATAAGTAGAAATCCACTAAAAGTTTTGTTTGGTTATCTTGCAATCCCGAGATAATCGTCTCCATGCTCCAAATCCATTTTAAAGCCATTTTTAAGGCATTTCGCGCATACATGAAATGAACACATTTTTCTCCAAAACTATAACAGATGCAAGCTTGTCCTGTTTGGTGGAGATGATATTTAATAAAATAAGTAGAAATCCACTAAAAGTTTTGTTTGGTTATCTTGCAATCCCGAGATAATCGTCTCCATGCTCCAAATCCATTTTAAAGCCATTTTTAAGGCATTTCGCGCATACATGAAATGAACACATTTTTCTCCAAAACTATAACAGATGCAAGCTTGTCCTGTTTGGTGGAGATGATATTTAATAAAATAAGTAGAAATCCACTAAAAGTTTTGTTTGGTTATCTTGCAATCCCGAGATAATCGTCTCCATGCTCCAAATCCATTTTAAAGCCATTTTTAAGGCATTTCGCGCATACATGAAATGAACACATTTTTCTCCAAAACTATAACAGATGCAAGCTTGTCCTGTTTGGTGGAGATGATATTTAATAAAATAAGTAGAAATCCACTAAAAGTTTTGTTTGGTTATCTTGCAATCCCGAGATAATCGTCTCCATGCTCCAAATCCATTTTAAAGCCATTTTTAAGGCATTTCGCGCATACATGAAATGAACACATTTTTCTCCAAAACTATAACAGATGCAAGCTTGTCCTGTTTGGTGGAGATGATATTTAATAAAATAAGTAGAAATCCACTAAAAGTTTTGTTTGGTTATCTTGCAATCCCGAGATAATCGTCTCCATGCTCCAAATCCATTTTAAAGCCATTTTTAAGGCATTTCGCGCATACATGAAATGAACACATTTTTCTCCAAAACTATAACAGATGCAAGCTTGTCCTGTTTGGTGGAGATGATATTTAATAAAATAAGTAGAAATCCACTAAAAGTTTTGTTTGGTTATCTTGCAATCCCGAGATAATCGTCTCCATGCTCCAAATCCATTTTAAAGCCATTTTTAAGGCATTTCGCGCATACATGAAATGAACACATTTTTCTCCAAAACTATAACAGATGCAAGCTTGTCCTGTTTGGTGGAGATGATATTTAATAAAATAAGTAGAAATCCACTAAAAGTTTTGTTTGGTTATCTTGCAATCCCGAGATAATCGTCTCCATGCTCCAAATCCATTTTAAAGCCATTTTTAAGGCATTTCGCGCATACATGAAATGAACACATTTTTCTCCAAAACTATAACAGATGCAAGCTTGTCCTGTTTGGTGGAGATGATATTTAATAAAATAAGTAGAAATCCACTAAAAGTTTTGTTTGGTTATCTTGCAATCCCGAGATAATCGTCTCCATGCTCCAAATCCATTTTAAAGCCATTTTTAAGGCATTTCGCGCATACATGAAATGAACACATTTTTCTCCAAAACTATAACAGATGCAAGCTTGTCCTGTTTGGTGGAGATGATATTTAATAAAATAAGTAGAAATCCACTAAAAGTTTTGTTTGGTTATCTTGCAATCCCGAGATAATCGTCTCCATGCTCCAAATCCATTTTAAAGCCATTTTTAAGGCATTTCGCGCATACATGAAATGAACACATTTTTCTCCAAAACTATAACAGATGCAAGCTTGTCCTGTTTGGTGGAGATGATATTTAATAAAATAAGTAGAAATCCACTAAAAGTTTTGTTTGGTTATCTTGCAATCCCGAGATAATCGTCTCCATGCTCCAAATCCATTTTAAAGCCATTTTTAAGGCATTTCGCGCATACATGAAATGAACACATTTTTCTCCAAAACTATAACAGATGCAAGCTTGTCCTGTTTGGTGGAGATGATATTTAATAAAATAAGTAGAAATCCACTAAAAGTTTTGTTTGGTTATCTTGCAATCCCGAGATAATCGTCTCCATGCTCCAAATCCATTTTAAAGCCATTTTTAAGGCATTTCGCGCATACATGAAATGAACACATTTTTCTCCAAAACTATAACAGATGCAAGCTTGTCCTGTTTGGTGGAGATGATATTTAATAAAATAAGTAGAAATCCACTAAAAGTTTTGTTTGGTTATCTTGCAATCCCCGAGATAATCGTCTCCATGCTCCAAATCCATTTTAAAGCCATTTTTAAGGCATTTCGCGCATACATGAAATGAACACATTTTTCTCCAAAACTATAACAGATGCAAGCTTGTCCTGTTTGGTGGAGATGATATTTAATAAAATAAGTAGAAATCCACTAAAAGTTTTGTTTGGTTATCTTGCAATCCCGAGATAATCGTCTCCATGCTCCAAATCCATTTTAAAGCCATTTTTAAGGCATTTCGCGCATACATGAAATGAACACATTTTTCTCCAAAACTATAACAGATGCAAGCTTGTCCTGTTTGGTGGAGATGATATTTAATAAAATAAGTAGAAATCCACTAAAAGTTTTGTTTGGTTATCTTGCAATCCCGAGATAATCGTCTCCATGCTCCAAATCCATTTTAAAGCCATTTTTAAGGCATTTCGCGCATACATGAAATGAACACATTTTTCTCCAAAACTATAACAGATGCAAGCTTGTCCTGTTTGGTGGAGATGATATTTAATAAAATAAGTAGAAATCCACTAAAAGTTTTGTTTGGTTATCTTGCAATCCCGAGATAATCGTCTCCATGCTCCAAATCCATTTTAAAGCCATTTTTAAGGCATTTCGCGCATACATGAAATGAACACATTTTTCTCCAAAACTATAACAGATGCAAGCTTGTCCTGTTTGGTGGAGATGATATTTAATAAAATAAGTAGAAATCCACTAAAAGTTTTGTTTGGTTATCTTGCAATCCCGAGATAATCGTCTCCATGCTCCAAATCCATTTTAAAGCCATTTTTAAGGCATTTCGCGCATACATGAAATGAACACATTTTTCTCCAAAACTATAACAGATGCAAGCTTGTCCTGTTTGGTGGAGATGATATTTAATAAAATAAGTAGAAATCCACTAAAAGTTTTGTTTGGTTATCTTGCAATCCCGAGATAATCGTCTCCATGCTCCAAATCCATTTTAAAGCCATTTTTAAGGCATTTCGCGCATACATGAAATGAACACATTTTCTCCAAAACTATAACAGATGCAAGCTTGTCCTGTTTGGTGGAGATGATATTTAATAAAATAAGTAGAAATCCACTAAAAGTTTTGTTTGGTTATCTTGCAATCCCGAGATAATCGTCTCCATGCTCCAAATCCATTTTAAAGCCATTTTTAAGGCATTTCGCGCATACATGAAATGAACACATTTTTCTCCAAAACTATAACAGATGCAAGCTTGTCCTGTTTGGTGGAGATGATATTTAATAAAATAAGTAGAAATCCACTAAAAGTTTTGTTTGGTTATCTTGCAATCCCGAGATAATCGTCTCCATGCTCCAAATCCATTTTAAAGCCATTTTTAAGGCATTTCGCGCATACATGAAATGAACACATTTTTCTCCAAAACTATAACAGATGCAAGCTTGTCCTGTTTGGTGGAGATGATATTTAATAAAATAAGTAGAAATCCACTAAAAGTTTTGTTTGGTTATCTTGCAATCCCGAGATAATCGTCTCCATGCTCCAGATCCATTTTAAAGCCATTTTTAAGGCATTTCGCGCATACATGAAATGAACACATTTTTCTCCAAAACTATAACAGATGCAAGCTTGTCCTGTTTGGTGGAGATGATATTTAATAAAATAAGTAGAAATCCACTAAAAGTTTTGTTTGGTTATCTTGCAATCCCGAGATAATCGTCTCCATGCTCCAAATCCATTTTAAAGCCATTTTTAAGGCATTTCGCGCATACATGAAATGAACACATTTTTCTCCAAAACTATAACATATGCAAGCTTGTCCTGTTTGGTGGAGATGATATTTAATAAAATAAGTAGAAATCCACTAAAAGTTTTGTTTGGTTATCTTGCAATCCCGAGATAATCGTCTCCATGCTCCAAATCCATTTTAAAGCCATTTTTAAGGCATTTCGCGCATACATGAAATGAACACATTTTTCTCCAAAACTATAACAGATGCAAGCTTGTCCTGTTTGGTGGAGATGATATTTAATAAAATAAGTAGAAATCCACTAAAAGTTTTGTTTGGTTATCTTGCAATCCCGAGATAATCGTCTCCATGCTCCAAATCCATTTTAAAGCCATTTTTAAGGCATTTCGCGCATACATGAAATGAACACATTTTTCTCCAAAACTATAACAGATGCAAGCTTGTCCTGTTTGGTGGAGATGATATTTAATAAAATAAGTAGAAATCCACTAAAAGTTTTGTTTGGTTATCTTGCAATCCCGAGATAATCGTCTCCATGCTCCAAATCCATTTTAAAGCCATTTTTAAGGCATTTCGCGCATACATGAAATTAACACATTTTTCTCCAAAACTATAACAGATGCAAGCTTGTCCTGTTTGGTGGAGATGATATTTAATAAAATAAGTAGAAATCCACTAAAAGTTTTGTTTGGTTATCTTGCAATCCCGAGATAATCGTCTCCATGCTCCAAATCCATTTTAAAGCCATTTTTAAGGCATTTCGCGCATACATGAAATGAACACATTTTTCTCCAAAACTATAACAGATGCAAGCTTGTCCTGTTTGGTGGAGATGATATTTAATAAAATAAGTAGAAATCCACTAAAAGTTTTATTTGGTTATCTTGCAATCCCGAGATAATCGTCTCCATGCTCCAAATCCATTTTAAAGCCATTTTTAAGGCATTTCGCGCATACATGAAATGAACACATTTTTCTCCAAAACTATAACAGATGCAAGCTTGTCCTGTTTGGTGGAGATGATATTTAATAAAATAAGTAGAAATCCACTAAAAGTTTTGTTTGGTTATCTTGCAATCCCGAGATAATCGTCTCCATGCTCCAAATCCATTTTAAAGCCATTTTTAAGGCATTTCGCGCATACATGAAATGAACACATTTTTCTCCAAAACTATAACAGATGTTCGCAGGCAGCATGGACAGGGGATTGGCTCGCATGCACAACCAGCGAAGACGTAGCAGTGACATTAGCAAGCACTGCTCCTCGACTCTGTTGTACTTCCCACAAAGTCGGGTGCTTGGCTGACATGTGCCTGATCATGCTGGTGGTGGTCAGGCTGCTAGTTTTGGTACCCCTGCTGATGCTGGCACGGCAGGTGTTGCAAATGGCCTTTTTAGAATCATCTGGATCCAACTTAAAAAACTGCCAGACTCGGGAAGACCTAACATTTGTACAGGCACCTTGTGTCGTGTTGTTGTTCCGGGGAACGGTTGCCTGACTTCTGCCTGGAGCCACCACCCTGCTTCTTACTGCCTGTTGGGATGCTACGCCTCCCTCCCCCTGTGCACTGCTGTCCTCGCTCTGCATATCCTCCTGCCAGGTTGGGTCAGTTACTGGATCATCCACCACGTCGTCTTCCTCTTCCGCACCCTGCTCCTCCTCCTGACTTCCTGACAATTGTGTCTCATCATCGTCCACCCCTTGTTGAGACACGTTGCCAACTTCGTGAGAACGTGGCTGCTCAAATATTTGGCCATCTGTACATACGATCTCCTCATGACCCACTTCAACATGAGCTGGCGAGAGGCCAGAATGTGCGAATGGAAACGTGAACAGCTCTTCCGAGTGTCCAAGTGTGGGATCATTAATGTCCGAGGACGTGTACTCAGCCTTGTGGTAGGAAGGAGGATCAGGTTCTGAAATGTGCGGTGCAGTATCACGGCTACTGACACTTGACCGTGTGGAAGACAGAGTGTTTGTGGTGGTGCCAATCTGACTGGAAGCATTATCCGCTATCCAACTAACAACCTGTTGACACTGGTCTTGGTTCAAGAGCGGTGTACTGCTGCGGTCCCCAAGAATTTGGGACAGGACGTGCGAGCGACTAGATGTGGCCCTTTGTTGTGGCAAAATTAGAGCTTGCCCACGACCTCGGCCTCTGCCTGCACCACCATCACGTCCACTTCCTTGTTCCTTGCCAACGCCCTTGCGCATTTTGCAATGCTGTGCTGACGTGTATTCACTAGACTTGGGCGTTATATCAAAGTTTGTGCAAATTGTGCACCTGTACGCTGCCACCGACAGGCACACACGTGCGGTTTTTAAATGCAAGCACGGACGCACTAAGAACCTAACAGGTTTTAGGAGCAAAAATTAATGATGAGAACTCTGACACTATCAGCCACTGCTGACTGACGTGTATTATACACTACACTTGTGCGTTATATAATAGTTTGGTAAAAACGCACACAAGTGCACCTGTACGCTGCCACCGACAGGCACACACGTGCGGTTTTTAAATGCAAGCACGGACGCACTAAGAACCTAACAGGTTTTAGGAGCAAAAATTAATGACGAGAACTCTGACACTATCAGCCACTGCTGACTGACGTGTATTATACACTACACTTGTGCGTTATATAATAGTTTGGTAAAAACGCACACAAGTGCACCTGTACGCTGCCACCGACAGGCACACACGTGCGGTTTTTAAATGCAAGCACGGACGCACTAAGAACCTAACAGGTTTTAGGAGCAAAAATTAATGACGAGAACTCTGACACTATCAGCCACTGCTGACTGACGTGTATTATACACTACACTTGTGCGTTATATAATAGTTTGGTAAAAACGCACACAAGTGCACCTGTACGCTGCCACCGACAGGCACACACGTGCGGTTTTTAAATGCAAGCACGGACGCACTAAGAACCTAACACAGGTTTTAGGAGCAAAAATTAATGACGAGAACTCTGACACTATCAGCCACTGCTGACTGACGTGTATTATACACTACACTTGTGCGTTATATAATAGTTTGGTAAAAACGCACACAAGTGCACCTGTACGCTGCCACCGACAGGCACACACGTGCGGTTTTTAAATGCAAGCACGGACGCACTAAGAACCTAACAGGTTTTAGGAGCGACAATTGCTGAGAAGTCTGACACTATCAGGACTGTTTTAGACTGTGTACACCAGCCCCAGATATGATGAAGGCTGGTATACGGTCACCACTAGGAATGGCTATATACCCTGCCTGCCTGCCTGCCTGTATACTGCTACAATAGTCCTGACAAGGACTCTTTTGGTCACTAGCCTGTATTCCAACCTGGCTATACCCTGCCTGTATACAGCAACAATAGTCCTGAGAAGGACTCTGCTACTGTACTCCGACCTGGCTATACCCTGCCTGCCTGTATACAACTAGAATAGTCCTGAGAAGGACTTTTGGTCACACTGTTTGCAGCCCTGCTACGGAAATAGCTATAAAGGGCCGCAAACCTTTCCCTGAAGTAGCGACCCTCTCCCTGCACTGACTGTCTGGATAGCTGTGAGCAGAGCACAGCGCGCCCGCCGGTATAAAGGCTCGGTCACGCTGTGCAGGCCGGCCAATCACTGCAATTCCACAACTAACAGGGCTGTGGCATTGCAGTGGTCTGCCAGCCAATCCCTGCATGAGGGCTGGCTCTCAAAAGAGCGCCAACATGCAGGGATGAAGACCACGAGTACAGCACGAGTATCGCGAGATTACTCGGTCCCCGTCGAGTAGACCGAGTACAGTGATACTCGTGCGAGTACCGAGTAGTAACAAGCATGCTCGCTCATCACTATTTATTAGTAAAATGGCTTACACTCCCCTTTTTTCCACTTTTTTCTTCACTACTTTTATAAAGAAATTTTTCCTTTCTTTATTCTTAATGCAATTTTATATAGCAACACCACCATTTTTTGCCACGAACATAATTTTTCTTGTCCGTCATCCCGTTCACCCTTACAGGGTTGTGGACAGATGCACTTGTCACTACACTTCTAAGACTCAATACAGGGTCTGGAGCTCAATGCTCCCTTTTTGGTTTTTTTTTCTTCTTTTTTTTCTTTTTTTCATTTTGTCCTTCTTCTTCTTCTTTTTCTGATTTTTGTCTCAAAAAGCTGATGAAATTTGAAACACTATACCCCAGTGATTTTATAAATGTTTCTCAATATATCACTTGAGAACTTTTATGGCCGGTATTGTAACAGTTGACCATCCCGGCAGTATTTGAAATACAGCAGTCAGTCCTCTGACGTAGCTCCATATGTGTATATATAGAGGTTCTTCCTCCTTTGATTGCATACTGTTCTTTTTTTGCCCTGATGAAGGAGACAGTGATCTCTGAAACACATTGACCGGAAAAAAGAATAAAGAGATGAAATAATTAACATCAGTTTCCTTTGGTGACAGCGCGGCACGCACCCGATTTTCCTCCTATACGTTATTGCTCTTCTACTAGGGGCTGCGGCTGTCGCCATTTGTAACGTGCATTTAGGGGTTGTGACTGGCACAACCTTAATAGGTGAGTGCAACTACTATTAATTATTTGTTACCTTACCAGGTAAGACCCTAATTTGTGCGTCTGCTCCAGAGTTATTTCCCTGATTATTAATATCTGACAGGCAGTGATTGATCCTGCATTCTCACCTTCCTCTCTGTTGCACATTCTTATTGTTCCTATATGCTCTCTATTTCCATCAGACTTTTTTTGTCCTTCGGTGGGGCTCTAACATATGTGCACCATTTATTATTTATTTTTATGGATTCCTTTCTTTTTTCATGCTAGCGTTCATTATGCAGTAGTCATTCATGATATATCTTATATTTGTGAATCCATTAGGGCTCTATATGTCTGGTGCATCACATTGGGTCTTTTCAGTGCACAATAGGCACCTTTTTCTGTTATGCTCTGCTGCCACCTTATGGACATCCTATCAGTGATGCCAGAAAAAAATGGACATGTCTCCGTGCAGCAATCACGGACACGCGGGTACGCCGCACGGAGACACGTGCAGTGAAAAATCACTGATGTGTGAGCAGACCCATTCATTATAATGGATCTGCGTATCTCAGTGATTCTGTTATGTTTAAAAAAAAGCACAAACGTACCAGAATCACTGACGTGTGAAACAGGCCTTATAGTGTTTTGATTTATGTATGTATTATACAACTTCTGTGGATCTTGTATGAGTGACTTTTCTTCATTTTTATTGGATTGTTTTAAAATATTGAAATAAAGTCACGCTTCCTATGCATCCTTTTGTATTCTGATTGGCTACTATAATACAGTTTTTAGGCACTGAGATCGATACCAGAGGCATGGTCTTCCGCTTACCAGAGGATAAGCTCAAAAGGCTAAGGGACATAATAGAAGGGTTTAGTGCTGTTAATAAGGTGGCATTAAGATAAATGAAATATATCTTCTCGGTCTTCTCGTTTTCTTGCTGAGTTGTGCCAATGGACAGAGTTTTTTCTAGACATTTGCTATTGGAAACTCAGGGAACCAAAGCTCCTGGATAGAGTTGAGCGCGGTTCGTGGTTCGTGGTTCTCCAGTTCTAGGCTCGAGTGATTTTGGGGCATGTTCTAGATCGAACTAGAACTCGAGCTTTTTGCAAAAGCTCGATAGTTCTAGAAACGTTCGAGAACGGTTCTAGCAGCCAAAAAACAGCTAAATCATAGCTTGGTTTCTGCTGTAATAGTGTAAGTCACTCTGTGAATCAAACTATTATCACATTTCAGTGTATAGTGTGCGTGAACAGCGCCTTCAGATCACTGCTGTTTCTATAATGGCGATCGCCATTTTTTTTTTTTTTTTCTTGTCTTCCTTCCCTAAGTGCGCGCGTCTTGTGGGGCGGGCCAGCATGTCAGCCAATCACAGACACACACACAGCTAAGTTGACTTTGAGCCAGAGAAGCAACGGCATGTGTGATAGGATCTGCATGTCACATGTCCCTGCATTATAAAACCGGACATTTTCTTCACGGACGCCATTATCTGCCTTCTGCGTCTTTGGTGTCAGACATCACTGTCGCAGCTCCGTCCTCCTGAGTCCTATAGCCGATACAGCTGTATGCGCTGCATACACAGCGTTAGACAGCATAGGGAGAGCACTTTATAGCAGTCCTTTTAAGGGCTCAAACCGGCAGGGTCAGAGAGCCATAGGTGACAGGTCCTGCAAACAGCAACAGCATCTGTGTAGCCAAGGTCAGGGATTTCCTCCCTGCATTTCACCATTAGGAGGGAACAGAAAGGCAGGCTTCCATTCCTCTACCCAGAGCACCACAATCCTGCCACTGTACCCTCCTGTCCTCTGCACACTCCAACTCATTATAACTAAGCCATTATACTAGCAAACACTCAGTGTACCTAGTGGCATCCTATCTGTGGCTATTGGACTTTGCTATAGTCCCACTAGTGCAAAGACATTTGCAGAGCACGTCTGCCTGCATTGCACACTCCAACTTTTTTAAACTAAGCAATTTTACTAGCAAACACTCAGTGTACCTAGTGGCATCCTATACGTGGCTATTGGACTTTGCTATAGTCCCACTAGTGCCAAGACATTTGCAGAGCGCATCTGCCTGCGTTGCACACTCCAACTAATTTTAACTTAGCCATTATACTAGCAAACACTCAGTGTACCTAGTGGCATCCTATACGTGGCTATTGGACTTTGCTATAGTCCCACTAGTGCCAAGACATTTGCAGAGCGCATCTGCCTGCGTTGCACACTCCAACTAATTATAAGTAAGCCATTATACTAGCAAACACTCAGTGTACCTAGTGGCATCCTATCTGTGGCTATTGGACTTTGCTATAGTCCCACTAGTGCCAAGACATTTGCAGAGCGCAGAGCGCATCTGCCTGCGTTGCACACTCCAACTAATTATAAGTAAGCCATTATACTAGCAAACACTCAGTGTACCTAGTGGCATCCTATACGTGGCTATTGGACCTTGCTATAGTCCCACTAGTGCCAAGACATTTGCAGAGCGCATCTGCCTGCGTTGCACACTCCAACTAATTATAAGTAAGCCATTATACTAGCAAACACTCAGTGTACCTAGTGGCATTCTATACGTGGCTATTGGACCTTGCTATAGTCCCACTAGTGCCAAGACATTTGCAGAGCGCATCTGCCTGCGTTGCACACTCCAACTAATTATAAGTAAGCCATTATACTAGCAAACACTCAGGGAACCTAGTGGCATCCTATCTGTGGCTATTGGACTTTGCTATAGTCCCACTAGTGCCAAGACATTTGCAGAGCGCATCTGCCTGCGTTGCACACTCCAACTAATTATAAGTAAGCCATTATACTAGCAAACACTCAGTGTACCTAGTGGCATCCTATACGTGGCTATTGGACCTTGCTATAGTCCCACTAGTGCCAAGACATTTGCAGAGCGCATCTGCCTGCGTTGCACACTCCAACTAATTATAAGTAAGCCATTATACTAGCAAACACTCAGTGTACCTAGTGGCATCCTATACGTGGCTATTGGACCTTGCTATAGTCCCACTAGTGCCAAGACATTTGCAGAGCGCATCTGCCTGCGTTGCACACTCCAACTAATTATAAGTAAGCCATTATACTAGCAAAAACTCAGTGTACCTAGTGGCATCCTATCTGTGGCTATTGGACTTTGCTATAGTCCCACTAGTGCAAAGACATTTGCAGAGCACGTCTGCCTGCATTGCACACTCCAACTTTTTTAAACTAAGCAATTTTACTAGCAAACACTCAGTGTACCTAGTGGCATCCTATATGTGGCTATTGGACTTTGCTATAGTCCCACTAGTGCCAAGACATTTGCAGAGCGCATCTGCCTGCGTTGCACACTCCAACTAATTTTAACTTAGCCATTATACTAGCAAACACTCAGTGTACCTAGTGGCATCCTATACGTGGCTATTGGACTTTGCTATAGTCCCACTAGTGCCAAGACATTTGCAAAGCGCATCTGCCTGCGTTGCACACTCCAACTAATTATAAGTAAGCCATTATACTAGCAAACACTCAGTGTACCTAGTGGCATCCTATACGTGGCTATTGGACCTTGCTATAGTCCCACTAGTGCCAAGACATTTGCAGAGCGCATCTGCCTGCGTTGCATACTCCAACTAATTATAAGTAAGCCATTATACTAGCAAACACTCAGTGTACCTAGTGGCATCCTATACGTGGCTATTGGACTTTGCTATAGTCCCACTAGTGCCAAGACATTTGCAAAGCGCATCTGCCTGCGTTGCACACTCCAACTAATTATAAGTAAGCCATTATACTAGCAAACACTCAGTGTACCTAGTGGCATCCTATACGTGGCTATTGGACCTTGCTATAGTCCCACTAGTGCCAAGACATTTGCAGAGCGCATCTGCCTGCGTTGCACACTCCAACTAATTATAAGTAAACGATTATACTAGCAAACACTCAGTGTACCTAGTGGCATCCTATCTGTGGCTATTGGACTTTGCTATAGTCCCACTAGTGCCAAGACATTTGCAGAGCGCATCTGCCTGCGTTGCACACTCCAACTAATTATAAGTAAGCCATTATACTAGCAAACACTCAGTGTACCTAGTGGCATCCTATACGTGGCTATTGGACTTTGCTATAGTCCCACTAGTGCCAAGACATTTGCAGAGCGCATCTGCCTGCGTTGCACACTCCAACTAATTATAAGTAAGCCATTATACTAGCAAACACTCAGTGTACCTAGTGGCATCCTATACGTGGCTATTGGACTTTGCTATAGTCCCACTAGTGCCAAGACATTTGCAGAGCGCATCTGCCTGCGTTGCACACTCCAACTAATTTTAACTTAGCCATTATACTAGCAAACACTCAGTGTACCTAGTGGCATCCTATACGTGGCTATTGGACTTTGCTATAGTCCCACTAGTGCCAAGACATTTGCAGAGCGCATCTGCCTGCGTTGCACACTCCAACTCATTATAACTAAGTTGCATTGTCAGGGATATTTATTCTTTATTATTCTGCTGTTAATAAAGCTAGACCACCACTGCAATCTTCACCACCTCTCAATTTTTACTACCACATTTTCAGTCCACAATCTTGTCGCAATCAACATGAGTGGCAAAATGACAGATGCTGGTGGAAAGGGGAAGAGGCGTGGTGGAAAAGGCAAAAAAGGTTTTGTCTGTGGGGAAAGTGCAGCAGCACTGAATACACGTTCAGAGACAACGCTGGCAGCTGGACACGACAAAATCTCCAAGGCGTAACTGGAGAGCTCTGGCCATTTTTCTAGGTTTGAAGCCCAAAAGGAGCAAGGCTCCAGTTGCACAGTCATGGCATCGATGTTCATTTGGAGATACTCCTGTATCATCCTCTCCAGCCGTTGAGTATGTGTCAGACTTGTTGTCTCTGGTGGCCTTGCAAAAGAGGGTCTAAAAAAATTATGAAAAGATTCCATAAAATTGCTGTTACCGGCACCAGATACGGTCCTACTGGTACGGGTAGACTGTTGAAGATGACGAGACCGTCCCATGTTTGTCAAGTTACAACTGGGAGATTCCCTCCCTGCACCTGCACGGTTGTTTGGTGGAAAAGCCGAGCTAAGATCGAGTAACAGCTTCTGCTGATACTCCTGCATACGTGCGTCCCTTTCTATGGCTGGAATTATGTCACAAAATTTGGACTTGTACCGGGGATCTAATAGTGTGGCAATCCAGTAGTCATCATCACTTCTAATTTTGACAATACGACTGTCATGTTGGAGGTAGTGCAACAAAAAGGCACTCATGTGTCTTGCGCAGCCATGCGGACCAACTCCACGATGTGTTTGTGGCATAGAGGTGCTACCCGTTCTTTCTTCCTCTGACATCTCCCCCCAACCTCTTTCAACTGAAATTTGACCAAGGTCTCCCTCATCTGCTGAGTCTTCCATGTCCATGGACAGTTCGTCCTCCATTTCTTCATGTTCTCCTGCACCTTGCTCAACATTTCGCCTGCTACTATGCGCCCTTGTCGATCCCTGTTCCCCATGGTCCCATGCCTGCTGCGTTGGTGATGATGAACGTCTGGACCTTGGTGATGTTGTTGTCCCTTGCGCATATGAATCCTCCTGTAGTTCCTCCCCTTCATGTTGTCCCACCCCCTGACTCCGAATAGTGTTTAGCGTGTGCTCCAGCATGTAAATGACTGGAATCGTCATGCTGATAATGGCATTGTCAGAGCTAAACATATTCGTCGCCATGTCGAAACTGTGCAGAAGGGTGCATAGGTCCTTGATCTGAGACCACTCCATCAGGGTGATCTGCCCCACCTCTGCATCTCGTTGGCCCAGGCTATACGTCATGACGTATTGCACCAGGGCTCTGCGGTGCTGCCACAGTCGCTGTAACATGTGGAGAGTTGAATTCCAGCGTGTCGCCACATCGCATTTCAGGCGATGAACCGGCAGGCCGAAAGACTTCTGGAGCGATGCAAGTCGCTCTGCTGCGGCGCTTGAACGGCGGAAGTGAGCTGACAGTTTTCGTGCCCTGTTCAGAAGGCCATCTAGGCCGGGATAGTGTGTTAAAAATTGCTGGACGACAAGGTTCAACACGTGAGCCATACAAGGTACGTGTGTCACAATGCCCAGGCGAAGTGCCGCACCCAGGTTTGCAGCATTGTCGCACACGGCCTTACCAGGCTGCAGGTTGAGTGGAGACAACCATTTATTAAACTCGGACCGCAGAGCTGACCACAACTCCTCAGCTGTGTGACTCTTATTCCCAAGACATGTCAAGCTAAAGACCGCCTGATGCCGTTGCGCTCTGCTGCCAGCATAGTAATGAGGCGTGCGTGATTCCTTCTGCGCAGTGAGAACGCTGGTGGCCTGACCAGGCAGGCTTGGGGCGGAGGTGGAGGACCCAGATGAGGTGGAGGATGCAGAAGCTGTGGCGGAACTTGGACAGACAGAGGATTGACACACAAGTCGTGGGGACGGCAAGACTTGTGCAGCAGACCCTTCACCATCTATCACCATAGTTACCCAGTGCCCAGTCAGCGACATGTAACGTCCCTGTCCATGCTTACTGGTCCAAGTATCGGTGGTGAAATGCACCCGTTCACACACAGAGTTTCTCAAGGAAGCGGTGATGTTGTGTGCGACATGCTGGTGTAGCACAGGCACACCTTTCTTAGAGAAGTAGTGGCGACTAGGCATCTGGTACTGGGGCACAGCGACAGACATAAGGTCTCTAAAATCCTGTGTGTCCACTAGGCGGAAAGGCAGCATTTCGGTAGCCAACAGCTTACAGAGGGATAGAGTCAACCTCTTAGCTTTGTCATGGGTCGGAGGAAGTGGCCTTTTATTTGACCACATCTGAGGGACAGAGATCTGGCTGCTGTGTGTAGACGGTGTTGAGTAGGGTGTCCCTGGAAAAATGCAGGTTTGTGAGGAAAGTGCAGGCGGAGACATGATGTTGCCTTCATCCAACGTTGGTGCTATCGATGTCTGAGAGAGCTGTACACACTCACTTGTTTCCCCTTCCAAACCAACTGACGACCTTACAAGCAAACTGCCTGTTGCGGTTACAGTGGTGGAAGTTTGGCGTGGAAAAACAGGTGTGACAGCTGTCCCCACAGTCCTAGAAGATGAAGAGCGCGCGGATGCACTGGAAGGGGCGGGCGGTGGATGGTTCGCTCTTGCAGCATTGCAGCACAGTGAGCTTCCCACCGGGACCTATGATATTTATTCATGTGACGATTCATGGAAGAAGTTGTCAAACTGCTGAGGTTTTGACCTCTACTAAGAGAATCATGACAAATTTTACATATCACATGATTTGGGCGATCTTTTTCTATGTCAAAAAAGGACCAGGCTAGGCAAGGCTTAGAGGCCATGCGACCTGTTGATCCACCCCGAATAATGCTCATAGGCAGAGTGGTGGCTGAGGATGCAGTTGTAGACGTGCTACCAGTGCTCCGACTCTGTCCAGGAAGGCGCAAGGTAACTTCGTCGTCGGTTGCATCCTCCTCCACCGCCTCTGTTGACCTCCTCGAGTGCCTGACTGGGGGTTGACAGTAGGTGGGATCTAGAACTTCATCATCAATTGTTGTGTTTGCACTCCCCTCCCCCTCAGACCGAGCCTCTTCTTGCCCTGACCGAATATTTAAGTTGTCATCCCAATCGGGTATCTGCGTCTCATCTTCATCAGTATGTTCCTCATTGTCTATAACCACAGGTGTTACAGTTTGTGACAAAGGGTCAACATTATGCTCAGAATCTTGGTCCTCACAGCCTGAATCAGAGTCACAAAGGTTCTGGGCATCACTGCAGACCATTTCCTGTTCTGTACTCACTGTAGCTTGGGAGCAGACCTCTGATTCCCAGGCTATAGTGTGACTGAACAGCTCTGCAGACTCAGCCATCTCAGTTCCACCATACTGTGCAGGGCTGATGGAGACTTCAGAGCTGGGAGAAATCAAGTGTGATTGGGATGACAACTCAGAGGACTGGTGTTTTTTGGATGCGGTACTTGAAGTGGCTGAGAGGGCACTTGTTGGACCACTTGAGATCCATTCAAGCATTTTCCTTTTTTGCCCATCATCTACCTTTCTTCCTGTTGTTCGTGTCCGTAAAAAAGGGAGCACATCGGATTGTCCACGGTAAGTAGTAGACATCTTACTTTTGCTGGTAGATGGTCTATCTTCAGCAGATGATAATGGAGCTTTGCCACTTTCCCCACAGACAAAACCTTTTTTGCCTTTTCCACCACGCCTCTTCCCCTTTCCACCAGCATCTGTCATTTTGCCACTCATGTTGATTGCGACAAGATTGTGGACTGAAAATGTGGTAGTAAAAATTTAGAGGTGGTGAAGATTGCAGTGGTGGTCTAGCTTTATTAACAGCAGAATAATAAAGAATAAATATCCCTCACAATGCAACTTAGTTATAATGAGTTGGAGTGTGCAACGCAGGCAGATGCGCTCTGCAAATGTCTTGGCACTAGTGGGACTATAGCAAAGTCCAATAGCCACGTATAGGATGCCACTAGGTACACTGAGTGTTTGCTAGTATAATGGCTAAGTTAAAATTAGTTGGAGTGTGCAACGCAGGCAGATGCGCTCTGCAAATGTCTTGGCACTAGTGGGACTATAGCAAAGTCCAATAGCCACGTATAGGATGCCACTAGGTACACTGAGTGTTTGCTAGTATAATGGCTTACTTATAATTAGTTGGAGTGTGCAACGCAGGCAGATGCGCTCTGCAAATGTCTTGGCACTAGTGGGACTATAGCAAAGTCCAATAGCCACGTATAGGATGCCACTAGGTACACTGAGTGTTTGCTAGTATAATGGCTAAGTTAAAATTAGTTGGAGTGTGCAACGCAGGCAGATGCGCTCTGCAAATGTCTTGGCACTAGTGGGACTATAGCAAAGTCCAATAGCCACGTATAGGATGCCACTAGGTACACTGAGTGTTTGCTAGTATAATGGCTTACTTATAATTAGTTGGAGTGTGCAACGCAGGCAGATGCGCTCTGCAAATGTCTTGGCACTAGTGGGACTATAGCAAAGTCCAATAGCCACGTATAGGATGCCACTAGGTACACTGAGTGTTTGCTAGTATAATGGCTTACTTATAATTAGTTGGAGTGTGCAACGCAGGCAGATGCGCTCTGCAAATGTCTTGGCACTAGTGGGACTATAGCAAAGTCCAATAGCCACAGATAGGATGCCACTAGGTACACTGAGTGTTTGCTAGTATAATGGCTTACTTATAATTAGTTGGAGTGTGCAACGCAGGCAGATGCGCTCTGCAAATGTCTTGGCACTAGTGGGACTATAGCAAGGTCCAATAGCCACGTATAGGATGCCACTAGGTACACTGAGTGTTTGCTAGTATAATGGCTTACTTATAATTAGTTGGAGTGTGCAACGCAGGCAGATGCGCTCTGCAAATGTCTTGGCACTAGTGGGACTATAGCAAAGTCCAATAGCCACGTATAGGATGACACTAGGTACACTGAGTGTTTGCTAGTATAATGGCTTACTTATAATTAGTTGGAGTGTGCAACGCAGGCAGATGCGCTCTGCAAATGTCTTGGCACTAGTGGGACTATAGCAAGGTCCAATAGCCACGTATAGGATGCCACTAGGTACACTGAGTGTTTGCTAGTATAATGGCTAAGTTAAAATTAGTTGGAGTGTGCAACGCAGGCAGATGCGCTCTGCAAATGTCTTGGCACTAGTGGGACTATAGCAAAGTCCAATAGCCACGTATAGGATGCCACTAGGTACACTGAGTGTTTGCTAGTAAAATTGCTTAGTTTAAAAAAGTTGGAGTGTGCAATGCAGGCAGACGTGCTCTGCAAATGTCTTTGCACTAGTGGGACTATAGCAAAGTCCAATAGCCACAGATAGGATGCAACTAGGTACACTGAGTTTTTGCTAGTATAATGGCTTACTTATAATTAGTTGGAGTGTGCAACGCAGGCAGATGCGCTCTGCAAATGTCTTGGCACTAGTGGGACTATAGCAAGGTCCAATAGCCATGTATAGGATGCCACTAGGTACACTAAGTGTTTGCTAGTATAATGGCTTACTTATAATTAGTTGGAGTGTGCAACGCAGGCAGATGCGCTCTGCAAATGTCTTGGCACTAGTGGGACTATAGCAAGGTCCAATAGCCACGTATAGGATGCCACTAGGTACACTGAGTGTTTGCTAGTATAATGGCTTACTTATAATTAGTTGGAGTGTGCAACGCAGGCAGATGCGCTCTGCAAATGTCTTGGCACTAGTGGGACTATAGCAAGGTCCAATAGCCACGTATAGGATGCCACTAGGTACACTGAGTGTTTGCTAGTATAATGGCTTACTTATAATTAGTTGGAGTGTGCAACGCAGGCAGATGCGCTCTGCAAATGTCTTGGCACTAGTGGGACTATAGCAAAGTCCAATAGCCACAGATAGGATGCCACTAGGTACACTGAGTGTTTGCTAGTATAATGGCTTACTTATAATTAGTTGGAGTGTGCAACGCAGGCAGATGCGCTCTGCAAATGTCTTGGCACTAGTGGGACTATAGCAAGGTCCAATAGCCACGTATAGGATGCCACTAGGTACACTGAGTGTTTGCTAGTATAATGGCTTACTTATAATTAGTTGGAGTGTGCAACGCAGGCAGATGCGCTCTGCAAATGTCTTGGCACTAGTGGGACTATAGCAAGGTCCAATAGCCACGTATAGGATGCCACTAGGTACACTGAGTGTTTGCTAGTATATATGGCAAAATTATAGATGGAAAGGGAGAAGGGGAGGGGGGGAGAGAGGAGGCTGTAATTGACTACAAGGGTATGAGTTATGAGTGATCATAGGGATAGTGTTACATAAGTGGAAATACCTATGGAGGACCGGATGTGTAAGCGCATACCTTATACAAACCTATAGAGTGCTGATGGGTGAGAGTGTGATGTTAGATATAAGACATCCTATAGTGAATAGTGAGCCGTAATCAAGTGCAACAGGGATATTTCACGTGACTATGGGAACATGGAAGGTAAAGAAAGGGGAGAAAAAACTGTTAGACAAGGTAATCAGACATAATGTAACCAGTTGATTAGACATGACAAACATGACAAATAAAAAACAAGGAAGAATGGAACTCCATACATAGTGGAACCATATATAGTGTGAACACGAAAAAGAACCGGGCGTTAGAAAAAATGTGCACGGCCCAATGAATCAAGTCGGTTCTTCATATTCATGGTTTAAGCCCTTGGGTTCCAACGTGCCCAGAGTATATATCCAGAAAGATTCCCTTTCTTTGAGCTTCCTAATTCTATTGCCTCCTCTGCGTATGGCTGGGACATGTTCGATGACTTGGAATCTTAATTGGGCCACTGTGTGATTATGCGTCACAAAATGGTGTGGGACTGGTAATAGAATCTGCTTACAATGTATTGTTGACTTGTGCTTAGCACAAAAAAAGGGAATCTTTCTGGATATGTACTCTGGACACATTAAAACCCAAGGGCTTAAACCGTGAATATGAAGTACAGACTTGATTCATTGGGCCGTGCACCATGTCACCATGTGTGCAATTGCATTGTCCAATGGCTCACAATGGTTATGCGTTTTCATTGGATGGATAATCGAAGCCATGTTTTTTTCCTTTCTCTTGGGTTTGTTGTGTGAGTAGCCTATAGGATTAAGTTAGTTACCGCAGGCAGTGGATTTAGCTTCCTGTCTTTGGTCCAGTGGTAGATTGATTGTTTGGTCTATGAGCTGTTATGGGTTTTAATCCAGGTGAATGCCCATGGGCTGCCTATAACTGTGTGAAATATGTAGTTTTACTGGGCTGGGATGAGAGAATCCATCGAAGCATGGTGTAGGGATTGTGGTTCCTGTGTGCTAAGAAGAAAGGCTAGCACCAGCCAGAAAGCCCCATTACAGCCAATAATCAACCGCTAGCCGCTGGAACTCGTTGCTCTAGATCATGTCAAACTCTCACCAAGCAGGAATAGATACATTAGCCCACCATCCCACCCAAAGAGCAACTTCTGCTGCGCAGCTGGCTTTCTAGGCAGCAGCGCTATTGTGATGTCAGCGGGGGACATTGTGACAAGCCAGTGTTCCGTCACTTCATGTTGTGCACTGTTCAAATGGAAAATACATCAACAGGCAGACTACAGAAAAGCTTACTGACAAAGGATAGAGAGGGGCTTTCTCAGAGGGCTTTTTACAGTTTGTCTATTCCCAATTAGCCGTTTAAGTATGCTTAATGAAAGTACTAATTCTTTCATAGGCCGCCCATTCTTAGTATTTGACGTTCCTTATATTGCGGTATCAGGCTTCGCAGCAGGTTGCAAAACATTCATCACCCATGACTGTCCCCAATTGGGCTCAGAAGCTAAATGTCTATCATGACCTCTCTTTTTGAAAGTCCAAGAGCAAGCAAACTCTTCCTCCAGGAGAGGGAGCCAACAGATCACTAAAGACATCATCATTGCTCAAAGAAAACACCGAAAAACAATGGAAGCTTTAATTGGAGTGGAATCTGATAGACAGCACCTGATGCCAAGTCTGCATCTTCTAACACCTGCAGTCACTGCAGCAGCTGAATCCAATGTGTCCAAAAGGGATCTATTCTATTCAATTGCAAATGATCTAGATAAGACTGAGAATAAGATACTGCACGGGACATAGCAGAGTTGGTCAAGTTGAGTGGAGATGAGTTTGCTATTTGGCACAGCTTTTGCATCAATAAAGCAAGTAAAAGGTGTGAAAGATAAAAAAAAAGGGTGAAAGTGTGAAAAGTGAATTGGCCAAATTGAGGTGCATATAAAGTTTTTGCTTTCTTTCAATTCACTAATGGGGCTCATTTGAATCAGGTGAATTGAGTTCTGCTTTTGGAAACTCGGTTAAGAAGGGGTGCACCGGTCCTGGAGGTACTGCAATACCAGGTCAATGCGTGGAGTGGACAGAGCAAGATTTTTTCCATCTCCTTGTTCTAAAAATCCATTTAATATATGGTCCCTAGAGAGGGGACGTATCAGATATTAAACTGATAAGAACAGATTTAATTTTTTTTTTTTCTGTTTATCAGTAGGACTTCAAAATAACAAAGGTGATCGCCTCCCGTTGCCTGGGAACCGTCCAGGCACAAGAGGGCTATGTGTCACCAGAAGGCACACACACTCCCTCAAGGCCGGCAGACGTGCAATCCCAGGCACCTTCCAGTACCGACCAAGGTAGCGTCCTCCGAAACTACACTTGATCTTAGCCAAAAGGCTGAGAAGCTATAACCCGAATTGGTTACGGCCTTGAGTGGCACCCTGGCCTATACCGGACACATCTTAGGGAGAGGGAGACAAACCCACGCCTACAGAAGACATTTTGTCACCCAAGCCAAACCCTTGAAAAGGCTGTTTTGCAGAGCAAAAACAAGGAGAATGGTGCTTTTTGCAGCCGCCGCCCACTGCAATGAATCTGAATAACTCCTCCTTTTGGGCACAAGCACCTCCCCTCCCCCTTGCAGTCTTTCCAATTCATGATACAAAAAGACGGACGGACAGGACAGGACAGGACCATCTGCCTGACTTTCCGTCACTGCCACCCTTTGCCATCCTTGCCCGTAGAAAGCCCTTTCATCATCCCCAAACCCTAATCTTTTCCCTTCCCTTCCCAGCTGCGTCTCACTCCCTTTCATTAGGAAGTGAGAGCAGCCTTTTCTCCGTTCTGCACATGCGCGACGTTAAACACAAATGCGCAGGTGTGCGTTCCATTAGCCTCACTGCATTCCACTCCCATACAGGAAGTGGGCACAGCTATTACTACGGTCGCACATAAAAGAACCCACGGCCACCACTGCACATAGCTGACTCCACCACAGGACACCCACTTCTACACCAACGCAGGTAAGACAGGATCGGCACCTCTATGCTCCCGTTACAATCAGGCTCAGTCACCATGTGATAACGCTCTCAACTCTTTAGTTGCAGGCTCCCCTTGCTTCACCTCCACTGGCTGTGCTGCCATTTCCTCTCCCACCTGGAAGGTATACTTTATTCCACTATTTTCCTGTTTCTCTCTTCCCCCTTTTCCCATAACCTACTTTTATCTGCATTTATGGGGTATCTATATGCTATTTACATCATAGTTTTATTCATTAATATGGAAGGGAAGAGTGCCCATGAGAGTGTTGAACTGCGGAGAGCAAAAGATTAAGCTGCTCCGATTTGCCACCATTGATAAGCTGTTCTCAGTAGATACACATGCTATCCAAACAGCAGTATCCACCATTGCTTCAGCCCACCCATTCAGTGACAGCTCACCAAGTCAGCCAGAGGAGTGGTGTAAGGAATTACACGTAGGCACTGACTCCACACCTTCACATCACAAGAAGGGGGTCTACAGGCTAGTGCAAGAATACGAGCAAGTCTTCAGAAAACATCCGCTAGACTTTTGAAAAATAAAAGGGGTCAAACACTACATCCCCACAAGTGCACACCCACCCATCAAAGAGAGATATAAGCCAAATCTACCTGCACATTACCAGTGTACCAAGGACATGTTGAGCAACATGAAGGAGGCTGGGGTTATCCGTGACAGTTGTAGCCTCTGGGCAGCTCCGTTGGTCCTGTTAAAGAAGAAGGACAGCACCACTCCCCTGTATTGAGGAATAGCTAGCTGCATTGACAACTGCAAATTATTTTTCTACCCTTGATCTCACTAGTCACTATTGGCAAGTGTCCGTTGCTGAGGCAGACCGGGAGAAGACCGCCTTTGCCACCCCGATGGGTCTCTGCGAGTTCAAAAGCATGCCCTTCGAGCTGTGCAATTTGCCAGGAACCTTCCAGAGGCTGATGGAATGCTGCTTGGGACACCGAAACTTTGAAACGGTACTGCTATACCTTTATGATGTTATTGTTTATTCTAACGCAAACAAGATTTTAGGGTGTATAAAAAGGGAGATTAGATCCGATGATCCCAACGTATTGTTACCCCTCTATAAATCACTTGTAAGGCCACATCTGGAATATGGGGTAAAGTCCTGAGCAGGTTGATAACCCTTGGTTTGAGCATGGTAGGGTGTAGTACGCATCTTCCTGCATCGGTAAAAGCTGCAGAAGTCCTTGAAGATTTCCGCTTCAAAGGCAGTGCCTTGATCTGTGAGGACTCTCTCTGAGTAGCCATGAGGTCTGCATAAGTGTGCTTGGAAGACCTTCGCTGCAGTATGGGCCATTAGATCTTTGACTTGTACCACAACCATAAATCTCGAGTAGTTGTCTACCATCGTAAGTGCATACGTGAGCTCACCTCGATATTCTGCAACAAAACTCCCTTTTTCGATTTCAGTTTCAGCAAACACTCCTCTTCCTGTAGAAAATATTTATCATTACCTAAGACAGTCATTCTAATGCATGACAATATTAAGGCAATTTAGTTAAAACTTGTTTTAACTCACCTTTAAGGGGATTGATGTATTTCATGGTCAATCCAGGTTTGTCAGTGATGGCACTGACATAATGTATGGCGTCTTTTTCGGGCGTTATCCTTTGCCTTTTCATTGTGAAAATCCAGTTGCCTATATCAAAGCAAATTCTACTACTTGTAAAGTATGCAGAAAATGAAATGTAGAACATATAACATCAACTGCTTAGGAACGCATCATAGGTTAGTACTTAAAAGGATATTGTCATGTTCTAGTCATAATGCAAGCTGGACATTTTTCATGTTACCCTGTAATCGCCGGCCTGTTCTAATGCTCACAAGCCAAGATATAGGCTCAGCTGCTAAGGCTTCCCTCTGCCTTCTGAATGAAAATTGAATATGTCTGGCTCACTGTGTATATAGCAGGTGCTCAGAAAAAATAAGAGTCAATTCAATAGAAATAGCTCTGGCACACTATAGTGATCAATAACGTAAGAAAAGAACTCTTAGAATGCTGAAAATTCTTTATTTGTGCAAAAGGATAATTCATCCAACGTTTCGAGCTTGTTTTTAGGTCTTTATCAAGGATAAAGTTATCTAAGATCATAAAGGGTTACAAAACCATATAAACACGTAATTAGTACATAGTACAACATAACAGTACAATATATTGCTACTTGAGAGTACAATGGGTCAAATGACCATGATGCACATACAAAAAAATTTTCCAAAGCCATAGTGAAAACATTTGTACTGAGGAAAGAAAATTTCCACATGACCTATCTGGAGAAACATTCTGGATCAAACAACCAAAAATAGTCAAGCAGGTAAATACACACCTATATGGATAACAGGATGATATGTGTTCAATTGTATAGCGTCATTGCCATTAAGGTACAAATGGAAAACTTGCAATCCTATATAGTGAAGGAAATGAACACATATCATATCAAAGAACACAGGAACATGGGTGTGAGAAAAACCTCAATGTTTATACTTTGTTCTTTATAATGGTGTGAACATGTATATGTCTCAGTACCTTATGAACTTGAGAATTCTAGTGAGTAGATGATGAAAGCCTATTCCAGAACTGGAATCGGTAAATAATTGTAGGTGGAATCTAAATGAAAAGATGGTACAAGTGTTATCATGACACTTGGGCTATAACACAATGGACCGTGTGACAAAGAAGAAAGGAGAGAAAGAAGAGGAAGAAAATGGAACTACCTGTAACATTACGTGATAGTCACTGGTAAGTATCACTTGACAATTCAGGTGAAAAAGGATTCCTTTATTAAAGGGTTCTCAGTCGCCTCAGGATCATGAAATACTAGGGTAAATGATATGAGAATGGGTAAGAAGCACCACTAAAGGAAATATGAGATGCAGGACATATATCTATAAACCCCTGAACTACATGATAGAAATAAAAAGAAGAAAAAAGAAAAAAAAGAAGAAAGAAGAAGAACACATAGAATGCGGAAAGAGAATGGGTACAACTACCTGAGTTACTGCAGGGAGGCCCCTGGTAGGTATTGTGAGGGTTAGTGGAATTCCTTCACTGAAGGGTTCTCAGTTGCCTCAGGTTCGTGAAAAATGCTATAGACAAATAATGCCCGGAGAAAAGGGGTTCATATACAGCGAATAATGGTAATACAAGGTACATGTGTCCCATGTAATAGTATAAATATATATATATTGTACTAAGCTCTACACCAGAAATAGAAAGTAGTCCCTCTGCCTTCTGTCTAGGTGCCCTGAGTTATGTCCTGTAAACTGTCACAGTGACCTAGACACACATGTGTAGTAGGGGAATATCCCTGCTGAGATGCCAGTGCTAGAGCACTCGTTTGCTGTGGAGTTGAACGCTATGTGAGCAGTTCTTACCTTCAATGAGCAGAAGTCTCTTTTTTCAGATTTCAATATCTCTGTGGGTATCTGGCAGAAATATGGAATACTCTTTACTGCTAAGACCCTGTACACCACTCCCACTAAAGGGGGCTTTACACGCTGCGACATCGCTAATGCGGAGTCGTTGGGGTCACGGAATTTGTGACGCACATCCGGCCGCATTAGCGATGTTGCTGCGTGTGATACCGATGAGCGATTTTGCATCGTTGCAAAAACGTGCAAAATCGCTCATCGGTGACATGGGTCTCCATTCTCGATTATCGTTACTGCAGCAGTAACGATGTAGTTCGTCGCTCCTGCGGTAGCACACATCGCTCCGTGTGACACCGCAGAAACGAGGAACCTCTCCTTACCTGCCTCCCAGCCGCTATGAGGAAGGAAGGAGGTGGGCGGGATGTTCCGGCCACTCATCTCCGCCCCTCCGCTGCTATTGGGCGGTCGCTCAGTGACGTCGCTGTGACGCCGCACGGACCGCCCCCTTAGAAAGGAGGCGGTTCGCCGGACACAGCGACGTCGCCGGGCAGGTAAGTATGTGTGACGGGTCTGGTCGGTGTTGTGCGGCATGGGCAGCGATTTGCCCGTGTCGCGCAACAGATGGGGGCGGGTACCCACACTAGCGATATCGGGACCGATATCGCAGTGTGTAAAGTAGCCTTTAGTCACATGACCAAGACTGTATCTGTGTCCCTACAACACACTTGAGACAAATGTGTGTGTGAGCCTGCATTGTGGGGTATATATAATATATTATAGAGCTGGGAAGGATCATTCTAAGCAGTGAGCTGTTCCAGTATTTGTAGGAAAATACCCAGTAGAAGCATCAAACACAGCACCAATACCTCCCATCAGTATTCCACCACAGTGCCATGTAACCCATGCCCTACACTCCCATCTACACCAATACTATACAGGCACAAACTAGTATATCTGACTAAAATTCCCCAAAATATGAAGAACGGCCTATAGTTGAGTGTGGATATAAAATCTATGTGAGCAGAGCTAGAATAGAAATCACTGATCGCATTGAAGTCATTCTGACCATAAATCACCATGATATCAAGGTGAGGAGTTGTGTGTTACTGCTGGGAGGAAAGGGTTAACAGTGGAATATTAAGGTGCATTTCTGTGTGCAGTGTTACTAGTCAATGTAACAATTCAGTATGAGCTGCTCTTGGTGCCGGGGGAGGGAGATGCTCTCCTGAGCAAGATAGATGGGGAATGAACATGATATCTATATAGTGTAAGGCAGGGGGTCTCAAACCAGGTGATCATGTCTGATCAACTGGTTACATTATGTCTGATTACCTTGTCTAACAGTTTTTTCTCCCCTTTCTTTACCTTCCAGGTTCCCATAGTCACGTGAAATATCCCTGTTGCACTTGATTACGGCTCACTATTCACTATAGGATGTCTTATATCTAACATCACACTCTCACCCATCAGCACTCTATAGGTTTGTATAAGGTATGCGCTTACACATCCGGTCCTCCATAGGTATTTCCACTTATGTAACACTATCCCTATGATCACTCATAACTCATACCCTTGTAGTCAATTACAGCCTCCTCTCTCCCCCCTCCCCTTCTCCCTTTCCATCTATAATTTTGCCAGTACAATATTAGTTTACATTAGGCACACACTCACATATTCCTTTCCTTAGTGATTTATTGTAATTCACATTCACATACAATTCTCTATGCCTGCCCCATTACTACATTCATACCTACTTGACCCTATCCTGATACCCCTTGTCTCACCTTGTTGGTCCCTACACCTGTTATCATGTCCTTTCCTGTGTCTGTCTTGTCACACAACACATTTTAGCATATAACTTGTGCTCCTTATTACCTGTCCTGCCTATTAGAATTATGTCCATTATGTCCATGCATGGCCCAATGAATCAAGTCTGTACTTCATATTCATGGTTTAAGCCTTTGGGTTCCAATGTGCCCAGAGTATATATCCAGAAAGATTCCCTTTCTTTGAGCTTCCTAATTCTATTGCCTCCTCTGCGTATGGCTTGGACATGTTCGATGACTTGGAATCTTAATTGGATCACTGTGTGATTATGCGTCACAAAATGGTGTGGGACTGGTAATAGAATCTGCTTACAATGTATTGTTGACTTGTGTTTAGCTCAAAGAAAGAGAATCTTTCTGGATATGTACTCTGGGCACATTAGAACCCAAGGGCTTAAACCGTGAATATGAAGTAAAGACTTGATTCATTGGGCCGTGCACCATGTCACCAAGTGTCCAATTGCATTGTCCAATGGCTCACAATGGTTATGCGTTTTCATTGGATGGATAATCGAAGCCATGTTTTTTTCCTTTCTGTTGGGTTTGTTGTGTGAGTAGCCTATAGGATTAAGTTGGTTACCGCAGGCAGTGGATTTAACTTCCTGTCTTTGGTCCAGTGGTAGATGGATTGTCTGGTCTATGAGCTGTTATTGGTTTGAATGCAGGTGAATGCCCATGGGCTGCTTATGACTGTGTAAAATAGTATTGATTCATGATGGATTTCAGACTACATGTAGATATCTTCAGTCTTTCTATCCACATCATTTAAATGAACATTATCCATGCAGCTTGAAATTCATCCAATAAGAGAAGCAACCTTGTACAACCAATCTGATAAGGGCACAGTATATCCTAAGGGAAGGTTATGGCTATAAAAGGGGACTTCTTGGAGTCACCAGGTTGTTGATGGATGTTGCATGATCTAGTCTAAGCTCTTAGGAGCTGGCTAGGGGATCAGGATGCCTTGTGGACTCGGTCTAGGGACTTTGGCTTCAACTAGAGGATCACTTGGCTACATGGCTTCAATCTAGGGGCTCCAATTCCGATTGGAGATCATAACCGCAATCTAGGGATTTCGACTCCGGCTGCCAGGATTATACCATATCATCATACCAGAGACTACTTAAGGAAGAAACCCAGGTTGGACAATTTTGTCACCTGGCTACAGACTTTGCAGACCTCAGCCAGCTTCCTAAATCTGGCACTATTCTATTGTCGGTGGGTGCCCGACAAATTACACAGCTATGTAAAATTTTGGTTTATGAAACTTCAAATCCAGTGACTGATTATTATGTTTTCTAATGTCCTGATTTAAAAAAAAAAAAAAATATTTTTTTTTAACCATCAAATATTGATTTTGTACAATCCATGTGTGAAGTTACATACAAGTGACATGAACAAGAAAAATACTTATTGTAACCAAAAATATTCACAATTTTATATATAAAATACATTTATTTATTGTACAGTCATTCTGCAACTTTATTAGAAATTTATTCTTGCACTTTTTCCTTTTCTCTAGATCCCCCTTTTCTCTTATAGAAGGCCTGTGGATCTTCTCTGTGAAGCATCCGGCAATCATGTTCACGTTTCATTTACTTTGGTATCGTCGTTCCATCTCCTTGATATTCCGATGAAAACCTTCTTGTTCTTCCCACCAGCACCAAGGTTTTCAGACAAGTAGTCCAAATAGGAATGTAAAAAATGTAACTTCAAATTCATTAGACAACCCAAGGCTTTGAAACGTTTCAGCATGTTCTCCACAATGGACTTAAATTTTGATTCTTTGTTGTTACCTAGAAACGTATTTATTGCTTCTTTCAAAGAGTCCCAAGCCCTTTTTTCAACAGTTTTCATTATTGTTTAAAACACGTCATCCTTCATTCATGGGTTTCTGAATATCCGAACCCACAAAAATGCTTTTGTGCTGCCCCTGTGCCAGCAGCCGCCGTTGGTCGGATCCAGACCTTCTAAGAGAGTGGCTCGACCCGGGGGTCTCGCGGACATGTCGAATAAAAGGAGGAATGTAGATGTATGGGCTAGGCCGTATTAAGTTTGTGACGCCACCAACGGTGTGTGGTGAGGTGGGACACCACCGCTGCCGTTATGGGATACCCGGGAGAGATGTAGTGGCAGCTGGATGTTAACCCCTCCGTGTGTAGGGATGATTGCCCCGGGGCCCAGTGTCTTTGTGCAGGGTATGGTGATGGCAAGGGCCGGCGCGCCTGAGCAAGCAGGGGGATGTTTGGTTACTCACAGTAAATGAATCACACGAGTCTTTCGGTAAACCAAAGGTGCTGGTGGCCTGCCGCCCCGGCCGGTTGCATTCAGGTCCCCCACCCAGGCTGGTGGTCGCTGTCCTTTACTCTGCACTTGTTTTTGTGTATGGTGGACTGCCTGGTCTGGAACTCAGGAGTCCGCTCCCGGCTGGATATGGCCGAAGGAGCCGTGCCCGCAGGCGCTGGCCCGTGGGATCTAAGGACCCTGGCGGTGGCCTTATCCCTATCAGTGGGCTGTTGTCTTCTTTGAGGGACTTTAGGTGGGATAGGACCTATAATCCTGCCCTCAATCATTTAATTAGCTAGGCCGCTGGTTTCGGTCCTGGCTTCAGGGTCCTAGGTGACTAGGGTTTCAGGTCGGCTGTGTGTTTCCTAAGTGAGGAAAGGTGTTGTGCGGGGGCCTATCTGTAACTACCTGGTTTTGCCAGGGCATCACACCTTCCTTCAGACTTGATTCTGACAGTCCCTGAAACTTGGTACACAGGTACTTAAACATCTCTCCTTCTTTCAGTAGCGCTTTCACAAACAGCTTCATCAGTCCAAGCTTACAGTGGAGTGGTGGCAAGAGAACTTTAGGTGGGATCAACTAAGCTTTATGCAACAATGTTCTTGAGTCCCGGTTACAAAGATGTTCTTGTTGGCCAATTTTTTTTGCTCCAGTGAAGAGTCCTAACCTGGCTTTCCAATTCACACAAAAAGCATGTGTTCTGCCTTCTTTTACGTAATGCTGTGAATCTCTAGCATACAGCTAAACCCTAGTTCACATTTCAAATAAACAGACTGTGGAGTTCAATAGCCTTGATTTATTAGCTGGTAACGTGAACTTGATTGCAGTATACATGGAATATACAGTGAATATAGGAATATCCAAGATGCAGTTGAAGACAGAATACGGTATATCCAAGATACTGTTTTATACGGGTAAAAACTATAACAAGAAAATGATTACAGTCAGTACAGTGTTAATACAGAGTTAACATAGCATAACAGTACATGAGATGCAGTTCTTACGAGAATGTAGGTGAAAGGTCACTGCATCTGCAATACATAGAAATCTTATCTAGACAAACAAGACAGGGATGACACTAAAGGTGTAGAAGTACAATGTACAATG
Organism: Anomaloglossus baeobatrachus; assembly: GCF_048569485.1. NCBI lineage: Eukaryota > Metazoa > Chordata > Amphibia > Anura > Aromobatidae > Anomaloglossus > Anomaloglossus baeobatrachus. Next base: position 11,046 of record NW_027443251.1, on the reverse strand, counting down.
CATTTACTACACTCTTCCATCTAGGATTCTATCACTAACACATGTAATTTGCTTTGCTCACCGGATTACACTAGGCAGGGGTGAATGTACAGAGAGGTAAGTCGGCATGTCCTTTCCTGACAAATCCAAAGAGAAAATGGCTGCAGGCTTCTTCTCAGCTCAGGGAGGCATTCCTTACCCAGAATACATTTAGCTTAAAGGGAAACTCAGCAATTCAAAAGAATAACAATGACCTCTAGGGGTTGTAACAGAAATTTCAATGAATGACTATTAGCAGGCTGCCATGAGGCAGAACAGCATGGGTATTTAATATATCCTCCTTGCTGCCCAAGAAGCAATGAGAACATTTTTAGACCACCACATATTGACCATCCATGCTCCTTGTAGTTAAGTTTCTTGAGAATAAAGTCTAAATTCTCACAGCTTTCTTCCAAGTGCATAGCATGTGTGACGCCCTGGACTAGCCAGGTAGTCACAAACACAAAATCACACACACCCCCTCCCCTGGATAGTCTACATCAGTCACACAAAATCCTTGTTGCCTCCTCCAGGGTCTGATGTCCACACCAGGTGGGGCGGAGCCAGGCGGTTGGCCCCACCCACCGAGGAGTTCACAGGCCTGGAGGCGGGAAAAAGCAGTTAGTTTAGTTTTGTAGTGGAAAATGAGAGGACAGAAACTGTTAGTGTCTGTAAAATGGAGCATGGAGACGATTATCTCGGGATTGCAAGATAACCAAACAAAACTTTTAGTGGATTTCTACTTATTTTATTAAATATCATCTCCACCAAACAGGACAAGCTTGAATCTGTTATAGTTTTGGAGAAAAATGTGTTCATTTCATGTATGCGCGAAATGCCTTAAAAATGGCTTTAAAATGGATTTGGAGCATGGAGACGATTATCTCGGGATTGCAAGATAACCAAACAAAACTTTTAGTGGATTTCTACTTATTTTATTAAATATCATCTCCACCAAACAGGACAAGCTTGCATCTGTTATAGTTTTGGAGAAAAATGTGTTCATTTCATGTATGCGCGAAATGCCTTAAAAATGGCTTTAAAATGGATTTGGAGCATGGAGACGATTATCTCGGGATTGCAAGATAACCAAACAAAACTTTTAGTGGATTTCTACTTATTTTATTAAATATCATCTCCACCAAACAGGACAAGCTTGCATCTGTTATAGTTTTGGAGAAAAATGTGTTCATTTCATGTATGCGCGAAATGCCTTAAAAATGGCTTTAAAATGGATTTGGAGCATGGAGACGATTATCTCGGGATTGCAAGATAACCAAACAAAACTTTTAGTGGATTTCTACTTATTTTATTAAATATCATCTCCACCAAACAGGACAAGCTTGCATCTGTTATAGTTTTGGAGAAAAATGTGTTCATTTCATGTATGCGCGAAATGCCTTAAAAATGGCTTTAAAATGGATTTGGAGCATGGAGACGATTATCTCGGGATTGCAAGATAACCAAACAAAACTTTTAGTGGATTTCTACTTATTTTATTAAATATCATCTCCACCAAACAGGACAAGCTTGCATCTGTTATAGTTTTGGAGAAAAATGTGTTCATTTCATGTATGCGCGAAATGCCTTAAAAATGGCTTTAAAATGGATTTGGAGCATGGAGACGATTATCTCGGGATTGCAAGATAACCAAACAAAACTTTTAGTGGATTTCTACTTATTTTATTAAATATCATCTCCACCAAACAGGACAAGCTTGCATCTGTTATAGTTTTGGAGAAAAATGTGTTCATTTCATGTATGCGCGAAATGCCTTAAAAATGGCTTTAAAATGGATTTGGAGCATGGAGACGATTATCTCGGGATTGCAAGATAACCAAACAAAACTTTTAGTGGATTTCTACTTATTTTATTAAATATCATCTCCACCAAACAGGACAAGCTTGCATCTGTTATAGTTTTGGAGAAAAATGTGTTCATTTCATGTATGCGCGAAATGCCTTAAAAATGGCTTTAAAATGGATTTGGAGCATGGAGACGATTATCTCGGGATTGCAAGATAACCAAACAAAACTTTTAGTGGATTTCTACTTATTTTATTAAATATCATCTCCACCAAACAGGACAAGCTTGCATCTGTTATAGTTTTGGAGAAAAATGTGTTCATTTCATGTATGCGCGAAATGCCTTAAAAATGGCTTTAAAATGGATTTGGAGCATGGAGAAGATTATCTCGGGATTGCAAGATAACCAAACAAAACTTTTAGTGGATTTCTACTTATTTTATTAAATATCATCTCCACCAAACAGGACAAGCTTGCATCTGTTATAGTTTTGGGGAGAAAAATGTGTTCATTTCATGTATGCGCGAAATGCCTTAAAAATGGCTTTAAAATGGATTTGGAGCATGGAGACGATTATCTCGGGATTGCAAGATAACCAAACAAAACTTTTAGTGGATTTCTACTTATTTTATTAAATATCATCTCCACCAAACAGGACAAGCTTGCATCTGTTATAGTTTTGGAGAAAAATGTGTTCATTTCATGTATGCGCGAAATGCCTTAAAAATGGCTTTAAAATAGATTTGGAGCATGGAGACGATTATCTCGGGATTGCAAGATAACCAAACAAAACTTTTAGTGGATTTCTACTTATTTTATTAAATATCATCTCCACCAAACAGGACAAGCTTGCATCTGTTATAGTTTTGGAGAAAAATGTGTTCATTTCATGTATGCGCGAAATGCCTTAAAAATGGCTTTAAAAAGGATTTGGAGCATGGAGACGATTATCTCGGGATTGCAAGATAACCAAACAAAACTTTTAGTGGATTTCTACTTATTTTATTAAATATCATCTCCACCAAACAGGACAAGCTTGCATCTGTTATAGTTTTGGAGAAAAATGTGTTCATTTCATGTATGCGCGAAATGCCTTAAAAATGGCTTTAAAATGGATTTGGAGCATGGAGACGATTATCTCGGGATTGCAAGATAACCAAACAAAACTTTTAGTGGATTTCTACTTATTTTATTAAATATCATCTCCACCAAACAGGACAAGCTTGCATCTGTTATAGTTTTGGAGAAAAATGTGTTCATTTCATGTATGCGCGAAATGCCTTAAAAATGGCTTTAAAATGGATTTGGAGCATGGAGACGATTATCTCGGGATTGCAAGATAACCAAACAAAACTTTTAGTGGATTTCTACTTATTTTATTAAATATCATCTCCACCAAACAGGACAAGCTTGCATCTGTTATAGTTTTGGAGAAAAATGTGTTCATTTCATGTATGCGCGAAATGCCTTAAAAATGGCTTTAAAATGGATTTGGAGCATGGAGACGATTATCTCGGGATTGCAAGATAACCAAACAAAACTTTTAGTGGATTTCTACTTATTTTATTAAATATCATCTCCACCAAACAGGACAAGCTTGCATCTGTTATAGTTTTGGAGAAAAATGTGTTCATTTCATGTATGCGCGAAATGCCTTAAAAATGGCTTTAAAATGGATTTGGAGCATGGAGAAGATTATCTCGGGATTGCAAGATAACCAAACAAAACTTTTAGTGGATTTCTACTTATTTTATTAAATATCATCTCCACCAAACAGGACAAGCTTGCATCTGTTATAGTTTTGGAGAAAAATGTGTTCATTTCATGTATGCGCGAAATGCCTTAAAAATGGCTTTAAAATGGATTTGGAGCATGGAGACGATTATCTCGGGATTGCAAGATAACCAAACAAAACTTTTAGTGGATTTCTACTTATTTTATTAAATATCATCTCCACCAAACAGGACAAGCTTGCATCTGTTATAGTTTTGGAGAAAAATGTGTTCATTTCATGTATGCGCGAAATGCCTTAAAAATGGCTTTAAAATAGGATTTGGAGCATGGAGACGATTATCTCGGGATTGCAAGATAACCAAACAAAACTTTTAGTGGATTTCTACTTATTTTATTAAATATCATCTCCACCAAACAGGACAAGCTTGCATCTGTTATAGTTTTGGAGAAAAATGTGTTCATTTCATGTATGCGCGAAATGCCTTAAAAATGGCTTTTAAAATGGATTTGGAGCATGGAGACGATTATCTCGGGATTGCAAGATAACCAAACAAAACTTTTAGTGGATTTCTACTTATTTTATTAAATATCATCTCCACCAAACAGGACAAGCTTGCATCTGTTATAGTTTTGGAGAAAAATGTGTTCATTTCATGTATGCGCGAAATGCCTTAAAAATGGCTTTAAAATGGATTTGGAGCATGGAGACGATTATCTCGGGATTGCAAGATAACCAAACAAAACTTTTAGTGGATTTCTACTTATTTTATTAAATATCATCTCCACCAAACAGGACAAGCTTGCATCTGTTATAGTTTTGGAGAAAAATGTGTTCATTTCATGTATGCGCGAAATGCCTTAAAAATGGCTTTAAAATAGATTTGGAGCATGGAGACGATTATCTCGGGATTGCAAGATAACCAAACAAAACTTTTAGTGGATTTCTACTTATTTTATTAAATATCATCTCCACCAAACAGGACAAGCTTGCATCTGTTATAGTTTTGGAGAAAAATGTGTTCATTTCATGTATGCGCGAAATGCCTTAAAAATGGCTTTAAAATGGATTTGGAGCATGGAGACGATTATCTCGGGATTGCAAGATAACCAAACAAAACTTTTAGTGGATTTCTACTTATTTTATTAAATATCATCTCCACCAAACAGGACAAGCTTGCATCTGTTATAGTTTTGGAGAAAAATGTGTTCATTTCATGTATGCGCGAAATGCCTTAAAAATGGCTTTAAAATGGATTTGGAGCATGGAGACGATTATCTCGGGATTGCAAGATAACCAAACAAAACTTTTAGTGTATTTCTACTTATTTTATTAATATCATCTCCACCAAACAGGACAAGCTTGCATCTGTTATAGTTTTGGAGAAAAATGTGTTCATTTCATGTATGCGCGAAATGCCTTAAAAATGGCTTTAAAATGGATTTGGAGCATGGAGACGATTATCTCGGGATTGCAAGATAACCAAACAAAACTTTTAGTGGATTTCTACTTATTTTATTAAATATCATCTCCACCAAACAGGACAAGCTTGCATCTGTTATAGTTTTGGAGAAAAATGTGTTCATTTCATGTATGCGCGAAATGCCTTAAAAATGGCTTTAAAATGGATTTGGAGCATGGAGACGATTATCTCGGGATTGCAAGATAACCAAACAAAACTTTTAGTGGATTTCTACTTATTTTATTAAATATCATCTCCACCAAACAGGACAAGCTTGCATCTGTTATAGTTTTGGAGAAAAATGTGTTCATTTCATGTATGCGCAAAATGCCTTAAAAATGGCTTTAAAATGGATTTGGAGCATGGAGACGATTATCTCGGGATTGCAAGATAACCAAACAAAACTTTTAGTGGATTTCTACTTATTTTATTAAATATCATCTCCACCAAACAGGACAAGCTTGCATCTGTTATAGTTTTGGAGAAAAATGTGTTCATTTCATGTATGCGCGAAATGCCTTAAAAATGGCTTTAAAATGGATTTGGAGCATGGAGACGATTATCTCGGGATTGCAAGATAACCAAACAAAACTTTTAGTGGATTTCTACTTATTTTATTAAATATCATCTCCACCAAACAGGACAAGCTTGCATCTGTTATAGTTTTGGAGAAAAATGTGTTCATTTCATGTATGCGCGAAATGCCTTAAAAATGGCTTTAAAATGGATTTGGAGCATGGAGACGATTATCTCGGGATTGCAAGATAACCAAACAAAACTTTTAGTGGATTTCTACTTATTTTATTAAATATCATCTCCACCAAACAGGACAAGCTTGCATCTGTTATAGTTTTGGAGAAAAATGTGTTCATTTCATGTATGCGCGAAATGCCTTAAAAATGGCTTTAAAATGGATTTGGAGCATGGAGACGATTATCTCGGGATTGCAAGATAACCAAAACAAAACTTTTAGTGGATTTCTACTTATTTTATTAAATATCATCTCCACCAAACAGGACAAGCTTGCATCTGTTATAGTTTTGGAGAAAAATGTGTTCATTTCATGTATGCGCGAAAGGCCTTAAAAATGGCTTTAAAATGGATTTGGAGCATGGAGACGATTATCTCGGGATTGCAAGATAACCAAAACAAAACTTTTAGTGGATTTCTACTTATTTTATTAAATATCATCTCCACCAAACAGGACAAGCTTGCATCTGTTATAGTTTTGGAGAAAAATGTGTTCATTTCATGTATGCGCGAAATGCCTTAAAAATGGCTTTAAAATGGATTTGGAGCATGGAGACGATTATCTCGGGATTGCAAGATAACCAAACAAAACTTTTAGTGGATTTCTACTTATTTTATTAAATATCATCTCCACCAAACAGGACAAGCTTGCATCTATTATAGTTTTGGAGAAAAATGTGTTCATTTCATGTATGCGCGAAATGCCTTAAAAATGGCTTTAAAATGGATTTGGAGCATGGAGACGATTATCTCGGGATTGCAAGATAACCAAACAAAACTTTTAGTGGATTTCTACTTATTTTATTAAATATCATCTCCACCAAACAGGACAAGCTTGCATCTGTTATAGTTTTGGAGAAAAATGTGTTCATTTCATGTATGCGCGAAATGCCTTAAAAATGGCTTTAAAATGGATTTGGAGCATGGAGACGATTATCTCGGGATTGCAAGATAACCAAACAAAACTTTTAGTGGATTTCTACTTATTTTATTAAATATCATCTCCACCAAACAGGACAAGCTTGCATCTGTTATAGTTTTGGAGAAAAATGTGTTCATTTCATGTATGCGCGAAATGCCTTAAAAATGGCTTTAAAATGGATTTGGAGCATGGAGACGATTATCTCGGGATTGCAAGATAACCAAACAAACTTTTAGTGGATTTCTACTTATTTTATTAAATATCATCTCCACCAAACAGGACAAGCTTGCATCTGTTATAGTTTTGGAGAAAAATGTGTTCATTTCATGTATGCGCGAAATGCCTTAAAAATGGCTTTAAAATGGATTTGGAGCATGGAGACGATTATCTCGGGATTGCAAGATAACCAAACAAAACTTTTAGTGGATTTCTACTTATTTTATTAAATATCATCTCCACCAAACAGGACAAGCTTGCATCTGTTATAGTTTTGGAGAAAAATGTGTTCATTTCATGTATGCGCGAAATGCCTTAAAAATGGCTTTAAAATGGATTTGGAGCATGGAGACGATTATCTCGGGATTGCAAGATAACCAAACAAAACTTTTAGTGGATTTCTACTTATTTTATTAAATATCATCTCCACCAAACAGGACAAGCTTGCATCTGTTATAGTTTTGGAGAAAAATGTGTTCATTTCATGTATGCGCGAAATGCCTTAAAAATGGCTTTAAAATGGATTTGGAGCATGGAGACGATTATCTCGGGATTGCAAGATAACCAAACAAAACTTTTAGTGGATTTCTACTTATTTTATTAAATATCATCTCCACCAAACAGGACAAGCTTGCATCTGTTATAGTTTTGGAGAAAAATGTGTTCATTTCATGTATGCGCGAAATGCCTTAAAAATGGCTTTAAAATGGATTTGGAGCATGGAGACGATTATCTCGGATTGCAAGATAACCAAACAAAACTTTTAGTGGATTTCTACTTATTTTATTAAATATCATCTCCACCAAACAGGACAAGCTTGCATCTGTTATAGTTTTGGAGAAAAAATGTGTTCATTTCATGTATGCGCGAAATGCCTTAAAAATGGCTTTAAAATGGATTTGGAGCATGGAGACGATTATCTCGGGATTGCAAGATAACCAAACAAAACTTTAGTGGATTTCTACTTATTTTATTAAATATCATCTCCACCAAACAGGACAAGCTTGCATCTGTTATAGTTTTGGAGAAAAATGTGTTCATTTCATGTATGCGCGAAATGCCTTAAAAATGGCTTTAAAATGGATTTGGAGCATGGAGACGATTATCTCGGGATTGCAAGATAACCAAACAAAAATTTCGCGCATACATGAAATGAACAAATTTTTCTCCAAAACTATAACAGATGCAAGCTTGTCCTGTTTGGTGGAGATGATATTTAATAAAATAAGTAGAAATCCACTAAACGTTTTGTTTGGTTATCTTACAATCCCGAGATAATCGTCTCCATGCTCCAAATCCATTTTAAAGCCATTTTTAAGGCATTTCGCGCATACATGAAATGAACACATTTTTCTCCAAAACTATAACAGATGCAAGCTTGTCCTGTTTGGTGGAGATGATATTTAATAAAATAAGTAGAAATCCACTAAAAGTTTTGTTTGGTTATCTTGCAATCCGAGATAATCGTCTCCATGCTCCAAATCCATTTTAAAGCCATTTTTAAGGCATTTCGCGCATACATGAAATGAACACATTTTTCTCCAAAACTATAACAGATGCAAGCTTGTCCTGTTTGGTGGAGATGATATTTAATAAAATAAGTAGAAATCCACTAAAAGTTTTGTTTGGTTATCTTGCAATCCCGAGATAATCGTCTCCATGCTCCAAATCCATTTTAAAGCCATTTTTAAGGCATTTCGCGCATACATGAAATGAACACATTTTTCTCCAAAACTATAACAGATGCAAGCTTGTCCTGTTTGGTGGAGATGATATTTAATAAAATAAGTAGAAATCCACTAAAAGTTTTGTTTGGTTATCTTGCAATCCCGAGATAATCGTCTCCATGCTCCAAATCCATTTTAAAGCCATTTTTAAGGCATTTCGCTCATACATGAAATGAACACATTTTCTCCAAAACTATAACAGATGCAAGCTTGTCCTGTTTGGTGGAGATGATATTTAATAAAATAAGTAGAAATCCACTAAAAGTTTTGTTTGGTTATCTTGCAATCCCGAGATAATCGTCTCCATGCTCCAAATACATTTTAAAGCCATTTTTAAGGCATTTCGCGCATACATGAAATGAACACATTTTTCTCCAAAACTATAACAGATGCAAGCTTGTCCTGTTTGGTGGAGATGATATTTAATAAAATAAGTAGAAATCCACTAAAAGTTTTGTTTTGGTGTATCTTGCAATCCCGAGATAATCGTCTCCATGCTCCAAATCCATTTTAAAGCCATTTTTAAGGCATTTCGCGCATACATGAAATGAACACATTTTTCTCCAAAACTATAACAGATGCAAGCTTGTCCTGTTTGGGTGGAGATGATATTTAATAAAATAAGTAGAAATCCACTAAAAGTTTTGTTTGGTTATCTTGCAATCCGAGATAATCGTCTCCATGCTCCAAATCCATTTTAAAGCCATTTTTAAGGCATTTCGCGCATACATGAAATGAACACATTTTTCTCCAAAACTATAACAGATGCAAGCTTGTCCTGTTTGGTGGAGATGATATTTAATAAAATAAGTAGAAATCCACTAAAAGTTTTGTTTGGTTATCTTGCAATCCGAGATAATCGTCTCCATGCTCCAAATCCATTTTAAAGCCATTTTTAAGGCATTTCGCGCATACATGAAATGAACACATTTTTCTCCAAAACTATAACAGATGCAAGCTTGTCCTGTTTGGTGGAGATGATATTTAATAAAATAAGTAGAAATCCACTAAAAGTTTTGTTTGGTTATCTTGCAATCCCGAGATAATCGTCTCCATGCTCCAAATCTATTTTAAAGCCATTTTTAAGGCATTTCGCGCATACATGAAATGAACACATTTTTCTCCAAAACTATAACAGATGCAAGCTTGTCCTGTTTGGTGGAGATGATATTTAATAAAATAAGTAGAAATCCACTAAAAGTTTTGTTTGGTTATCTTGCAATCCCGAGATAATCGTCTCCATGCTCCAAATCCATTTTAAAGCCATTTTTAAGGCATTTCGCGCATACATGAAATGAACACATTTTTTCTCCAAAACTATAACAGATGCAAGCTTGTCCTGTTTGGTGGAGATGATATTTAATAAAATAAGTAGAAATCCACTAAAAGTTTTGTTTGGTTATCTTGCAATCCCGAGATAATCGTCTCCATGCTCCAAATCCATTTTAAAGCCATTTTTAAGGCATTTCGCGCATACATGAAATGAACACATTTTTCTCCAAAACTATAACAGATGCAAGCTTGTCCTGTTTGGTGGAGATGATATTTAATAAAATAAGTAGAAATCCACTAAAAGTTTTGTTTGGTTATCTTGCAATCCCGAGATAATCGTCTCCATGCTCCAAATCATTTTAAAGCCATTTTTAAGGCATTTCGCGCATACATGAAATGAACACATTTTTCTCCAAAACTATAACAGATGCAAGCTTGTCCTGTTTGGTGGAGATGATATTTAATAAAATAAGTAGAAATCCACTAAAAGTTTTGTTTGGTTATCTTGCAATCCCGAGATAATCGTCTCCATGCTCCAAATCCATTTTAAAGCCATTTTTAAGGCATTTCGCGCATACATGAAATGAACACATTTTTCTCCAAAACTATAACAGATGCAAGCTTGTCCTGTTTGGTGGAGATGATATTTAATAAAATAAGTAGAAATCCACTAAAAGTTTTGTTTGGTTATCTTGCAATCCCGAGATAATCGTCTCCATGCTCCAAATCCATTTTAAAGCCATTTTTTAAGGCATTTCGCGCATACATGAAATGAACACATTTTTCTCCAAAACTATAACAGATGCAAGCTTGTCCTGTTTGGTGGAGATGATATTTAATAAAATAAGTAGAAATCCACTAAAAGTTTGTTTGGTTATCTTGCAATCCCGAGATAATCGTCTCCATGCTCCAAATCCATTTTAAAGCCATTTTTAAGGCATTTCGCGCATACATGAAATGAACACATTTTTCTCCAAAACTATAACAGATGCAAGCTTGTCCTGTTTGGTGGAGATGATATTTAATAAAATAAGTAGAAATCCACTAAAAGTTTTGTTTGGTTTATCTTGCAATCCCGAGATAATCGTCTCCATGCTCCAATCCATTTAAAGCCATTTTTAAGGCATTTCGCGCATACATGA